>NC_053424.1:87264346-87564346 GCF_007990345.1 Gossypium hirsutum
TAAATCTTGCTATGTGATGGAAATGACACTCGGCCATGATGCATCATTCTTGGTTGATATTTGATGTTGTGGTGATGAGGCATGAGGATGAGTGAAGATTCGGCCTAGGTGGAGTTTGTGTTAATGCATTGCATGCTAAATATGAATCTTGTTAATGATGCATGTGATGGTGGCTTGATGATCTTGAACTCCTTTTTAGCATTTTTGAGTGAGCACATATGTGCATTGGTTGCTAAATGAGAAGAATCGGCTAGCAAGTTGTGTGCTAAGCCGAATATAACTTTTGCATGTTAATGAGCAATGCATGTGTTAAATTGATGGAAAGGGAGAGGATGCTTTACTAGTGTGTATATGTGTGTATTAGCCAAGTTTTGAACTTGAAACAAAAGGGTGTTTAGTCAATACAAGTGACCATACTTGTAGAATGTATTAAGTGTTGAAATCGGCCCCAAATAGACATGCATATTCGGCCAAGGGGGAAAATTAGCTAAAATGTTGAGTTTGATTCATGATTCCGTACATATGTGACTTTAATGTCTAATGTATAAATATGGGCTAAGTGCCTTGTGTTCCTCTTTTCGATGCTCAAATGATTAAATCAATTATTTGTTTAATTAAGCTCAAGAGCAAAGGGGAACTAAATCCGATAAAGGGAAGGAAAAAGTGGTCGAATAGCTATCGGAATCGTCGACAACACCCGAGGTAAGTTCTTGAGTAAGAGAGCTTAAATTATGATGTGATTAGATCATGTTTTAAGCAAATTAAAATCATGCTCTTTGTGTGGCTATTGAGCCGAATTTGCAAGAATGATAAATGTCTTGTGTTTGAATTTTGCTAACGAAAATGAAATACGAATGGGCCATGATTTATTGTAAATGTGCATGGTTATTTGAATGATGTCCGGGCTAAGTCCCGAAGGCTTGTGCTAAGTGACAATATCCGGACTAAGATCCGAAGGTATTTGTGCGAGATACTAATTCCGGGCTAAACCCGAAGGCATTGAGATAATTGCTAAAAATGTCGAGTATAATCCGGCTCCCAAGCATTTGCGGTATTTATCGAGTGTGAATTACTATAAGGCTATAAGGATTGCACAGGTAAACGAGTACGTGATTTGTGTGCGTATCAGTGTAATACTATCCGAAATTAACATAGTACGTCGTAATTGATGCTATGACATTTGTTGTAGCAGAAGAGTCATTGCTCAAACTTACTAAGCATAATTGCTTACTCGTTCATGCTCCTGTTTTATAGGTTCTCACTATGGATCGGGTCTTGAATCAAGTCGCCCACTTCAAGCCCCTTTGTACAATTTTGGTTGAACTCGAAATGGCTGTATAGGATCGTTTGTGTGGGCGTGACCTTGATTTATAATTTGGATAGCATGCGAAATGGCTTAGTGTTTGAGAATGTATACATGGTGTGATTCAGTGGACAGGTTAACATTTAAATGTGCATATGCAAGGAATCTGGAACTGAATGGTCTACTAAAGGGATGTGCGCAGCAGTGATGTAGATTGGAAATCACTAATGAAGAATTTAGTGTAATTTAACACCTGATGATACTTCAGGAAGTACGAAACATATACGGATAGTATGTTAAGAGATATTCAGGTCTCGTGAGACAGGCAGAACGGTTTCTGGATTCCCGTTCCGACTTGGAAATTCATTATAAATTAACCAGAGATAATTAGGAGTCATACCATATATGTATAGATTCCTCTGGTAGTTCTATATAAACAACGACATCAGTATTGGAGCCCTGTACAAGGAGATATCAAGTCGTAATGCGCAAAGGTCAGGGTTGTCGATCCTGTAACATGGTAGACTTTGACTAATAAACTGTACTAATTGGCCAGACCAAATTCTAGAAAAAAATATGTAGATGGGCATATGAGTCTAGTTTCAGGGAAAAATCACGAAACTGATTTTCGAGTTGTGAAACTCAAGATATGATTTTTAAAGCGACTAGTAAGCAGATTGGCAGTGTCTGGGAAATATTTTTATAAGGGGTTTAAAGTCTGTTAACACCTCGTGTTCGACTCCGGTGTCGGGTCTCGGGTTCGGGATGTTACAGAGCGTTACCTGATAATTATGGGGTCCGGTCCTGACTTGATAAAGGGCCCGTAAGTAGCTCAAATGTGAGTGTTTCATAGCACAAGGTAGCTCTGACAACTTATATGACATTGAGATGCGAATTCCCTACATATCCTATGTGTTCCAAGCGTTCAACGGGTAACGCAAAGATTGAGTTGGTGAAGTTTGATTCGATACGTAGACTAAACTCATGGAGAAGGCCTGAGTCGGTGACGAGATACCTTCAATCATACATGAATGAAAGGAAAACAAGATCGAGAAGTTAAGTGATTTACATCTTTTATACTTGTCAATTTATTGTTTGACAACATGTTTTTTTAATTACACTTTATTTGCATACATGTACTTACTAAGCTCTCATGCTTACCCTCCTTTCATTTCTTTCCTTATAGTGCGCCAAGCTAGCATCGGAGATCCAGTAACGTTAAGAGCTTCGATCACATTATCACTCAAGATCTTGGTATAGCTAGTTTAATTATTTTGTTTACTAGCATGTATAGGGACTCGAGTCTTTTGTTTAGCATTTTGTAGGTAGTCAAAATGTGTTGGCTCATATGTGAATTGTGATACTCATTTTGTATAGGCCATGAATGTTGGCTAATGCTAATTAGTATTCAATGAAATGATGCAAATTTCTAATGGTTATGGTTGTTTTGGTTATGCATATTATGTTGGTATTGAACTTAGTTAATCTTATATAAATAGGTGTTTATAGGAGTGGCAAAGAGGCTTGGTAAATAGCCTTATTTGTTCACACGGCTAGACACATGGCGTGTGTCTAGGCCTTGTGTGACACACAATCAGCCCCATGGGCGTGTTGTTCAGCCGTGTATCCCTGGACGTAAAAAATTTTCAAGTCAGTATGCATGGTAGTAAACACACGGGCAGAGACACGGCCGTGGTGTCTCAGCCTTGTGAAGGGCACGGCCTAGCACACAGGCGTGTTCCTTGGCCATGTGACCCTTATGAATTGCTACGTCAAAATAGATGTCAGGTTTTACACATGGGCTAGGAAAGGGCATGTCATGGCCGTGTGAAAACCCTTGTAGTGTGTATTTCAAATTAATTCACACTGGTAAAGGACACGGGCGTGTCCTGTATTGCTTATGTGTTCTTAATTCTGTTTTGATATTCTAATATATTGATTCAAGTTAAGCTCTTATTCAGAAGAGGAATAGACCCTGTCTAAGAGTACATTTGTCATAATTAAGCAGAGTTGGTTCCGCGCCTAGAGATAGGGTGACAAGATTTTGCCAGATTAGGGTGAAACCTAATAAGGGGATCCATAGATAGTGTTAAAGCAACCCTAGGGAGTTAATGAGAAAGAGATTTCAATTATTCATGTAGGGTTAGACGTTGTTAGTCTCGAGAGGGATAATAATATAACCAAGAGATTTCTGCGGATCAAGTCAAATGAATAAATCATCCGATTCAGAGTCAAATAACAAGTGAAGTCTAGGTGGATTTTTCCTTAGGTATTGTCTTAATTCAATGTTTTTCCAAAAGTAATCCCCAATTCTATTTTCTGTGAATTCTTAGTTAGTTAATTAGTTAGTTAAACAAACCCCTTATTCTTGGGCTAGATAATAAAAAGATAGTCATTACTAGTACTTTTAGTTCCTTGGGTTCGATAATCCAGTCTTGCTAAAGCTATACTACTGTTCGATAGGTAACTTGCCTTCATCGTGATAATAGTTAGTTTCAAGAACGATTAATTATAAATTTATAAAACTTATCACCAAAATCACGATCAGTGTTCCTCGAGCTACAATGGTGGCACTGTAGGAAATGGAAAGGGAAATAGGGTAGGCATAGAGCTTAGTAAGTTGCATGGAAATAAACAACAACTACTTATCATAAAGAAATATGCTCATAACCTTCATAGATTATTCATGAATAGCATAAATAAACGCAAGTTTATTCATGAATAGCATAAATAACGCAAGTACAACTTACTCATCACCATCCAATAGAACTCATATTGCATACATTAAGCCCATGTCTCATACATTTCAATTAGGTACCTGTACCACTCATCACATGATCATGACTTTCTCATTTTGATATAAATCATAAACCTTTTGTTGAACCATTTGGAATACTACCGGATACTCAAGAGCCCTAGCATGGGTTAAGATGTCGATGCCATGTCCAGACATGGTCTTCCACTAGCTTTCATATAGTGAGGCCGATGCATGTTCCAAACAGGTCTTATACTAAGTCTCATCTATAGGTGTCGATGCCATGTCCCAGATAGGTCTTACACTGACACACCACAAGCTGATGCCATGTCCTAGACAGGCCTTACAATAGCTTGTATATCACGAGGCCGATGCATGTCCAGACATGTCTTACATTGGCTTAAATATCTCGAGGCCGATGCATGTCCCAACATGTCTTACACTAGCTCTCATGCTGTGGCTAATGCATGTCCCAGACATGTCTTACACTAGCAACAAATCACTCATTATCAAGTACAATATCCAAGTCTATTCCAAAGGTTCAACGAAAGTCTTTACGACGTAAATTTCTCAACATGTATTCTCATATTCCAAAATCAGACAATTTATGTCATATCAACTCAATTACACATTATAAAGATATGTTGCATTATTAACATACAACTTACCTCAGTATTCAAATATGACAACTATTTCGGCTTAGTCCGCTAGCTTTGCTTTTCCCTGGTCTAGGCCCGAATTTTGTAATTCTTGACCTAAATGATAAAATTCACAAGTTTAAGTCACTTTATTGATCTAGGTACTCACACCTTATAATTGGACTTTCACAAAATGACCATTTTACCCCTAGACCCGAAAATTGATTTTTATCAAATTTCCTTATTATTCAAGCCTAATCGACCATTTATCTATCTTATGACACCCCAAACTCCCAATATTTCACAAAATTACTATATATTTTACAAGCTTTACAAATGGTCCTATTAGGGTTTTCATGGGAGGTCCTAGCACAAAATTGTTTATTTCATAGCCATGATTCATTTTCTTCCATAAAATTTCAGAAAAAAAATGAACACTCTCATGGTAAACCCTATACTTTCACCATTTTGCAAAATAGTCCCCTCATTTGAAAGCTCATGCTATAAGGGTTCTAAAATACAAAAATCATCAAGAAAGACCATCAAAATCACTTACTTGAGAGGGTTATAAGTTGCTGAAATTTTCAAGCTTTCAAATCCCTACAATGGCTGAATTTTTGTGGGGAAGAATGGTGAAAAGGGATGATATCATCTTTCTTTTATTTTATTCCTTTTTGGTCAAATAAGTCACCAAACTTCACCTAATATTTGACTATGTTAATTTCCTTGTGCCATGGCTAGCCAAGCACTATTTTAGGGACTAATTTCACTTTAAAGACCCACAATTTATGATACATGGCAATTTAACTCCCTTAGCTATCAAATTAAAACTTTTGAACTTTATTCGATTTAGTCCTTTTTCGCGATTAAGCTCACAAATACTAAAATTAATTCACCAAAATTTTCATGCATCTTTATAAAATTTCCATCACACATAAAATAATATTAAAATAATTTCTCTGACCTCGGGTTAGTGGTCCCGAAATCATTGTTCTGGTTAGGCTCAAAATCGGGCTGTTACAAGCTGTGTGTGCTACACGGCCTAGAACACAGACGTGTGTCTTGGCTGAGTGAAACTTGCACCTAATTTTGAAATGAATTAATTGACCATGTGGTCTAGCACACGAGCTTGTGGCATGGTCGTGTGCACATGTCAAAGAGTTACACGGGGTCAAACACGGCCTATAGCATGGGCGTGTCCCTTGGACCACACGGACATGTGAGCCCTGCACCTTGGAAAAAAAATTATAATTTCGTGACAAATTCTTAGAACTCCCAAGTAAGTCTCGACTCGATTCTAGTACTCGTATTGGGCCTCGAGGGTCCAATTAGGGGACATTTTGAATGATCTCGATTAATCAATAGTAATTTACATAAATTAATTGTAAATGTTCTGAAAGTTTTGGTAATGCTCTGAAACCCTATTTCAATGATGGATACGAGTAAGGGTGTTACATTTAGTGGTATTAGAGCTACGATTTAGCCGATTATCGGATTTGACGTAGCAAACACGAGTTTAGCTATACATGCCATTATATAATTTAAGATAGTGTGATGACTCCTGATCATATTAAATGTATTTTTCACATAGTAATGTCATCCAACCAAGCTAGAGCTGAATTCGAGAAAGCTAAGAACAATACTTCAGCTTCAGTTCAAAGAGTTACTTCTGTGTTTGGTAGTGAAAGGCCCGTGTCTGAGGCCGAAGTGAGGAGGCAAAACAAGCCTTCTTTCAAATAATGAATGAATATTTACATAGTATCGGAGAACAAACCCCGCTGTACAACGATCTCCCCCACCTGCTCCTCAACCAGTTCCTGAGGCACCACAGGGTGCTGAACCCACTAGAACAGGTAAGCCTCCGGTAGATAAAATTCGTAAGCATGGGGCAGAAGAGTTTAGAGCTACCACAGATGATGATCTGGAAAGAGCTGAGTTTTGGCTAAAAATACTATCTGGGTATCTTGTATGCCTGCCGAGTGTTTGAAATATGCAGTATCTCTATTGAAAGATACATCTTATCATTGGTGGAATACCATAACTTCAGTGGTACCAAGAGAAAATGTTACATGGGAATTCTTTCAGGCTGAATTAAAAAGAAATATGTTAGTTAGAGATTCATGTATCAGAAAAAGAAAGAATTTTAGAACTCAAGCAGGGAAATAAGACTATGTCTGAGTATGAATGAGAATTTGTTCGGTTGAGCAATATGCCAGAGAATGGGTTCTAACTGAGGTTGAGATGTGTAAACGCTTTGAAGATGGTTTAAATGAAGATATCAAGTTATTGATTGGAATTCTCAAAATAAGAGAATTTGCGGTGTTAGCCAATCGAGCACACAAAGCTGAGGAATTGAGTAAAGAAAGAAAAGCTAAAAGAGAGGCTCAGGTTTATGGAAAAGAACTATGAGTAAGTCTCAATCATTTCCTTCTAAGAAATTAAGAAGTATTATTATCGTGTTATCATCTCTACGAAATATTCTGGAAGTGAGCGGGCTCTCAACATTCTAACCCGAGGTCTTCATCTCCATCTGTGACCAGTATGGGTAGTGTTGGTAATCCCAAACCAAAACATAAACATTGTAACAAATTTCATAATGGGGAATGTCTATCTAGAAGTGGAGCTTGTTTTGGATGTGGTTCACTTGACCATTTCCTCAGGGATTGTCCCGAAAGAGTTGAAAAAGAATAAACTAACTCTAAAGCCTAGTAATTTGTCTTGAGAGGCAGACCACCCTGTCATCCCAAAAATTTGGTAGTAGTTGAGGTACTACCAAGGATACAACAGTTAGATCTAAGGCACGAGCACCTACAAGGACATATGCTATTCGTGCTAGAGAAGATGCCTCCACACCAAATGTCATTACTGGTACATTTTCTCTCTTGATATTGATATTAATGCTTTGATTGATCTTGGTTCCACACATTCATACATATGCACGAACTTAGTGACTATTAAAAGTTTACCTATTGAGTTCACGAATTTATGGTTAAAGTTTCAAACCCTCTGGGCCAAAGTGTTTCAGTGGATAAAGTTTGTAAAAACTATCCATTGATGGTAAAAGGTTATTGCTTTTCGACTGACTTGATGTTATTGTTATTTGATGAATTTGATGTGATTTTGATAATGGATTGGTTAACCCAATATGATGCAGTGGTGAATTGTAAATAGAAATATATTGTATTGAAATGTCAGAGTGGTGAATTACGTCATGTTGAATCTGATAAACTGGATGGATTACATAATGTGATTTCAACAATATCAGCATAGAAATATGTTAGAAAGGGTTATGACGCTTACCTTGTATATGTGCTGGATACTAAAGTATCTGAGTCAAAGATTCAATCAGTGCCAGTTGTATGTGAATTTCTTGATGTATTCCTGGAAGAATTACTTGGTTTACCACCAGATAGAGAAGTGGAATTCTCTATAGATCTTGTTCTGGGTACAACACCTATATCTATAGCACCTTACAGAATGACTTCTACTGAATTGAAAGAGCCGAAAGCATAGCTGCAAGAATTGATTGACAGAGGTTTTGCTCGACCTAGTTTCTCACCTTAAGGTGCACCGGATTTATTTGTAAAGATGTAGGATAGATCATTTATGTAACATCCCGAATTAGGGTCTACTCAGAACAATGATTTTGAGACTACAAATTTGAAGTAGAAATAATTATTTTATGATTCTTGTGAGGTCTATGATATGATTGCATGATTGTGTGAAAGTTTCATGAAGAAATTCTATTGATAGAGTGCCCAATTTGATATCTAGGACTAAATTGCAAAAGCTGCAAAATGTGAGTTCTAAAAGCTTTCAGCATCAGATTTCCATGGATTGTTAATTATAGGTCCTTAATTAGCAATTTTCCCAATTTCTATTTTATGGACAAAAATGGCATGGATAGGAAAATTTGACAGAAAGGCCTTAAGGGCATTTTTGTCATTTGGTTAATAAAAGAATAAAAAGGAAAATAAGTCAAAATTGTGTCCATCTTCCTCCCTCCTTAGCTGAAATTCTCAAGGAGCCATAGCTAGGGTTTTGTTCATCCTTTCAAGCTTGATTGTAAGTACACCCTAGCCTCGTTTTTAATGTTCATTATGTTTTTGAGATCTTTGAAACATGATCTAGCTATTTCTACCATTATTTTGAGCTAGGATTCATGTTCAAAAACTTACCCATGTGTGACATGCATGCATTTTGGTGTTTAATGCAGGAATATGAAAGTTTGATGCAAGTTAAACATCTTTTACTAAGTGGTTTTCATGAAAACACCTAAAAATGACCTTTTTGTGAAAGTTGTAAAATGGGTGGTTAAAATCTAATTTGAAAGAAAATGTGGACTGATATGAGTATGATATAAGTTCGGCTAGGCTTGGGTATCAAAGAAATGAACACATTTCATTTTAAGAGCCTAGGGGCTAAGTTGTAATTATGTAAAAGTTTAGGGGTAAATTGTAGTTTTTCCAAAGTATGATTTATGGACTATTTTGAACAATGTGATAACTAAATAAGTAAAATTTTCTATTATAGATAAAAAAATGGAGTCCGGACCTAAACCGAGGAAAGAACAAGGTTGTGGACTAAATTAAATAGTAGCCATATTTTGGGTACCGAGGTAAGTTTGTGTGTAAATAACGCAACATTACATTATTATGCATTTAATGATTTAATATTGCATGAATTGTATAATTATCTTTATGGATTTAATTAATGATGACTCGATGACGATTCGATGAGTTCGATAACTCAAAATCCCGGTTGAACCTTAGGAATAGTTAGAATACAAATGTCATGACATTAGGGTTATGTACGATCCCATGTTAAACCATGTCTAAGACATGGCTTTGGCATCGATATGTAATTTCGTGTAAGACCATAGCTGGGCTATCGATATCGATATGTGATCCCATGTAAGACCATGTCTGGGACATGGCATTGTCATCGACCGATGATCCCATGTAAGACCATGTCTAGGACATGGCATTGGCATCGATATGTGATCCCATGTAAGACCATATCCAGGATATGGCATTGGCATCCTCCCATGTGTATATCCTTTAGTATTCCAAGTGGTTCAACGGGTAATCCAACGACTATGTCAAGGAGATGACAAGGTATGATCATGTTGAAAGGGTACAGGTACGTACACAAAGCTCATAAACATTGAGATTATGAGTCAATGTAATAGCCCGATTTAGACCTTAGTCAAAATAGTGGTTTCGAGACCACAAATTCGAGTCAGAAAAATATTTTAATATTATTTTTGTGCTTATTATATGTGAATTGATATGTGTGAAATTTTCATGATTTAATTTTACTGTTTGTGAGATTAATGTGCAAAAAGACTTAATCGCGTAGAATGCAAAAGTTGCATGTTACTTTGTTAAAGGTGTTAAATTGACTTTGGCTTTTAAAGTAAGGGTCCTTGCATGGAAATTATACCTTTTGAATGGTGAGTGGACATTAATGGACATCTATTATAAGTTTATTATATGTTTTAATAAAGGCTATTTTAGTAAATGGATTAATAAAGGTTATATTAATAAACAAAATGAATTTTAAGTGTTCATCTTTCTCCTTGCTAAAATTACAAAGAAATAGAAGAGAAAATAAGAGTTCTAGGGTTCAGCACTCACATTGGCTAATTAAGGTATGTGTTTTGATTGGTTTTTGATAATTTCTATGTTTTCTAATCGTTGCACTATATTCTATCAAGCCCATGTCTGAATTTAGGAAATTTTTAATGATTTTGAGTTGAGCCATTGATGAAATTATAAGCTTTATGACGTTTGTTGATAGTAAATGAAAGATATGCATTGGGTTAACATGTTTTGTCTTTGAATTTTTGATGAATTTGAGTAATTTGGGCTAAATTGTAAAAATAGATTTTTAAAGACTAAAATGTGAAATAGATGGAATATATGAGCTTATATGAACTCTATGAACATTCAGCCTAACATGTGTAAAAGGGGATTTTGTGTATTTTGTGATTTTTTGAATTAAGGACTAAATTGTCAAAATGTGTAAATGTGATGGCTAATTTGTAAAATGCCCTAAATATGTGTATATGGATTAAATTGAATGATTTTTGAATAAAAGGATTAATTTTGAATACATATAGATCAAGAAAAGAGGAATTCGGATTTAGATCGAGGGAAATCGAAGGTTATTGAGTAAACGATCCAAATCGTCAATTCCAAGTACGAGGTAAGTTTGTACGTGATAAATGATGTAACAATTTATGTTTAATTGCTTTGATAATGCATAAATTGTATATATTTGATTATGGTTTGTACACAATGATAAATCGACTACATTGGCAGTAAGTGTGTGATTCAAAATAGCTTCGACTATAAATAGCACTAAGTGTGCGGATTGAAAGAGCTTCAGCTATATGAGGCACTAAGTGTGTGATAGAGAAATAGTTTCAGTTATTTGAGATGGCACTAAGTGTGCGGGATTGTTACAGCTTCGACAAACTATTAAATCACTAGATATGCAAATTCTTAAAGCATGGAAAGACTTCTAAATGAATTAATGTGTTTCAATAAGAGGTGAGAATGAAATGAATAAATACGGGAAAGTTCAGGTATGTACGATACCTATGTGGTAGATGATACTATGTGTATGAAGCTTAATGAAATTGTATGAACATATTAAATGTGATGGAATAGAATTGATAGAAGATTTGTGAACCATTAAGCATTTATTAGTTGATGTTTCGTATTATACAAACTGTTGATTACATTTGGTACGAACTTACTAATCTATGAAGCTTACTGTGTGAAATGTTCTCTGTCTTACAGTGTTATAAAGTTAGCTTGGATTCGGGGATAGTCAGCGACTCATTCACACTATGGGACAACTATTTTGGTACCATTTTGAGAGTTGTATATATGGTATATGGCATGTATAGGCAGTGTCATTTTGGTATGTTTTGTGTTGTGAAATTAGCCTTGAGTTTTGGCTTGTAGATGTTGATATGTATGGTTTCTTAAGTTGGCTTAAATTGTGTGTTTACTAAGTAACTTATATGATGTATATATTACTTATGTGATGGTTTAATTGTGAAATGTTGTAATGGTAAATTTTGTGGTATGAAATAGGTGATAAGATGATGAGATTATACTTTTGAAAGTTCTGTGAGTTTTAATGATTTTGGTATATTTAGGTTGTGGAATTGAGTAGTGAATTGGATGGTATTTTGATGTTATGAAATATGTATGAAATGGTTGATTTGGTTGTATATGATTGATGTAAAAATATTGTGGTTTTGGTGTACTTGAGAGAGGTGGGAAATATGGCTTAAACCAAGCCCAATTTCACCCCACACGGTTGAGCACACAGTTGTGTATCTCGACCGTGTGCTTGCTGTAACTTATTTATGCATGTCAGTCTCGAGCACGGCCTAGACACATGGGCGTGTCTGGTGGCCATGTGAGGCACACAGCCTTGACACATGGACGTGTGTGGCCATTTCGAAGGGTACATAGGCTAGACACACGGGCGTGTGGTCGACCGTGTGACCCAAGTCAGTTTCGACCATGGCCAAGGCACACGAGCGTGTCTTGTGGCCATGAGGTGAAGTTAGTATGTATGTCTTGTTTTGCCACGGCCTTGACACACGGGCGTGTCTAATGCCGTATGAGGTACACGGCCTATTCACACAGGCGTGTGACCTTTATAGCTTAGAAAAATGTTTAAGTTTTGGAAAAATTTGCATGTGCTCGGTTTAGTCTCGACTCCTTTCTAAAGTATGTTTAAGGTCTCGTAGACCTATGTAAGGGACTTTATATTGATGTATGACCTATGATGCTATGATAATTGTGAAATGACTGCTAAATGTGTCGATATATTTAGTAATGCTTCTTAACCCTAGTCTGAAAATGGATACGGGTTAGGGGTGTTACAGTCGATGAAACCTCAGAAGAAGTGAATGAATGAACTTTCATCATGAGTTTTATTGTACATTATGTATGTAACATCCCGAAATAGGGCCTAAACGGAATAGTGGTTGCGAAACCACAAATCTGAGGTAGAAAATTTATTTATTATTATTTTGAGGTTCATGATATGATTGCATGATTGTGTGAAAATTTCGTGATGAAATTCTATGCATAAAGTGCTTAAGTTGAGATTAGGGACTAAATCGAATAATTTGCAAAACTTGCATTCTAGAAGTTTTTAGTATGAAATTGCTTTGGAATATTAATGAGGAGGTCTTAAATAGCAATTTGACCAATTTCTAAGTCTATGGACAAAAATTGGACATGGATGGAATTTTTGGAAAGTTTAGTAGTAAGGGCATTTTGGTCATTTAGTTATTAAAATGAATTAAAAACAAAATTAAAAGACAATTTTTGTCCATCTTCTTCATTAGGACGAAATTTCAAGGGTTCTCCATAGCTAGGGTTTGTTTCAAGCTTTCAAGCTCTATAGTAAGTGATTCCAAGCCCCGTTTTTAATGATCTTTACGTTTTTGGAGTCCCGATAACTTAATTAAGCTTATTCTAGAAATAATTCAACCTAGGGTTCATATTTGGAAAAATACCCATAGGTGAAATTTGTGTATTTTGGTGTTTTATGATAGAATATGAGGTTTTAAATTAAGTTAGACAACTTGTGCTACTCGGTTTTAAGTGAAAACGAGTAAAAGGGCTTAATCGGTAAAAATACCTAATAGTCATAAGTACATGTTAGAGTGTGAATTTGATGTTGTCATAGAAGGGAAAAATGATCAGCATGTCATAAAACATAAGAAAATAGGATGAAGTTTAAATTACGAGCCTTGGGGAAAAAGTGCAAATATGTGAAAGTTTAGGGGCAAAATGTAATTTTGCCAAAGTTTGGGTCAAGGACTGTTTTAATAAATGTGAGTATTAAATAAGCTAATTTTTTTTATTATAGATCAAGAAGAACAAAATCTGGAGTTAGACCGGGGAAAGAAAAAGATAGTGGACTAAATCGATATAGTTGATCGTATTTTGTTTCGAGGTAAGTTTGTGGTAAATAAATGCAATATTCTATTATTTTATGTTAATGTTGTTAATTTCCAGCATGTGTAAATTTATTTTATGAAATTATTCAAAGAAGACTTAAGCATGAATTGACGGAGAAGTAATTTCAGAAAGTCTCGATTGAACCTTAGGAATGTGTAGGATACAAATGTCATGACATTAGGGTTTAAGGATACCATGTAAGACCATGCCAAGGCATGGCAATTGGTAAGGTTTCTAAGGCAAGGAAATCATGTAAGACCATGTCAAGACATGGCATTGATAAGTTACTATAAGGCAAATGTCCCATGTAAGACCATGCCAAGGCATGGCATTGGTGAGTTCATAAGGCAAGGATACCATGTAAGACCATGTCAAGACATGGCAATAGTAAGTTTCAAAAGGATACCACGTAAGACCATGACAAGTCATGGCAATGGTAAGGTACCCATGTATCCTTAGTATTCCAAGTGGTTCAACGGGAAAATTTAAAGAGAATATCAAGGTAAGGCAAGGTACGACGAGTTATACTAAAAAGGTAAGACAAGTTCACGCTAGAAGAGTAAAGGTAAGTACATAATGTTCATGTATGCTTGATAAGGAAAAAGGTAAGTAAAATGTATTAATAAATTTGATTAAGTAAGTAAGTATTTAAGTAAGTGAGTGAGTGAAGAAGTTTTAAATATGTCTATGACAATTAATGAAGTTGCATTATGTAGTATCATGCCAAGTAATAAGAAAGTTCTTATGAATGTTGTTATTTATTTGCATGCAAACTTACTAAGCTTAATGCTTACCCCCTTTATTTTCCTTCTTTTATAGTTTTGTCAAGCTAACTCGGGGATCGTAAAGTACGTCGGAGGTCCGGGCACACTATCACGAGGATTATTTTGGTATAGCTAGACGTTTCATTTTGAGTATGGCATGTATAGCATCGTAGCCATTTTGTGTGTATGATCTTATGATATGGCTAATGATTGGTATGTAAATGCTTGATAATGATTAGCTGTTGGAATGGCTAATCAAAGACATGTTTGGTGTTATGTATGCCTAAATGCTAGTTATTCCATGGAAATCATGAAAAAGGTGAAATTAGCACAAAATAGAATCAAACAGTAGCAGTGACGTGAATTTGAAAAATCACTAAAAATAGTAGAAATGGAATTAAATGATGAATAAGTTATGAAATCAAATATTATTATGTCTATTTTCTAATGGAAGAAACAAAATAGGTAAATGAGATATATTTTATGAGATATTTAAATTTTTGTGAAACAGGGCCAGAGCGATTTCTGGATCCCCTATTCTGACTTTAAAAATTCATCATAAATTGTAAAAAAATAATTAGAAGTCATTATTTATATTTACAAATTCCTTCTTTAGTCTAGTTTTAAGAGAAACAAACTTCATAGTCATTGAAATTCTATACTGAGAGATATCTGATTCGTAATATACAGAGGTCAGAGTAGTCGAACCCTGAAATAGGGGAGACTTTAACTAATAAACTGTACCATTTTGCCTGGCCAAAAATTCTAGAAAAAAATTAGTTGATAGATATATGAGTGTAGTTTCAGGGAAAATTTACAGAATTGGATTTTGAGTTTCGTAACTCAAGATATGAATTTTTAAGCGACTATGACCAGATTGCCAGCTTCTCTGGAAGTTTTAAAAATAAATTGTTTGAGCTATTTAAGTAATGAATTAAGTCCGTTAACACCTCGTGTTCGACTCCGGCGATGGTCTCGGATACGGGGCATTACAATGTAAATGGCATGACGTGAAATGTATCTATGATACTTGATGACATTGTGATAAATATATTATTATGTTATGCGTATAATATTGCATGGTTAATGTTGTTAATTATTCACATGCAAACTTACTAAGCTTTATGCTTACTCCCTTTCCTTCTCCATCTCATTATAGTGTCGCCAAGCTATCTCGGGGATCGAAGGACGTCGGAGCTTGATTCACACTATCAAATTAATCTTTTGCGTATAGTGAGTTTAAGTATTTTGAGTATGGCATGTATAGGGACTTGGTCTTTTTGTTATATGTCCTATTGGTTTAGCCAAGTGTGTTGGCTTATAATGATTTGATGATTCATTTTATATATGGCCATAAGATATGGCTCATATTAATTATGGGGATGTTATCCTATTCATATATGCATGCATGTCCTATTCATATATTCATAAGGCCGATAATGCGTCGTACCCAGTCCCGGCTTCAGACACAAGTAAGGGGTGTTACAATTGAGGCTGTGTATTGATTACAGATAGCTTAACAAAGTTACAATAAAGAACAAGCATCCTTTGCCTCGTAATGATGACTTGTTTGACCAGTTAAAATGTGCCACTGTATTTTCAAAAATTAATCTCTGTTCTGGTTACTATCAACTACGGGTAAAAGATTTAGACGTGCCAAAGAAAGCTTTTAGAACTAGGTATTGGCACTATGAGTTTCTTGTGATGCCATTCGGCTTGACAAATGCACCTGCATTGTTTATGGATCTGATGAATAGAATTTTCAACCCGTATTTGGATAGGTTTGTGGTGGTATTCATAGATGATATTTTGGTTTGCTCTCGAGATAAAAATGAACATGCTGAGCATTTGAGAATAGTGTTGCAAACTCTACGAGAGAAACAATTGTGTGCCAAATTTAGTAAATGTGAATTTTGGCTACGGGGAGTTAGTTTTCTTGGGCATTTAGTATCTAATGAAGGTGTCAAGGTAGACACGAATAAAATTTCAGCCATTGTTAATTGGAAGTCATCGAAGAATGTGTTTGAAGTCTGAAGTTTTCTGGGATTAGCTAGTTATTATTGGAGGTTTGTAAAAAGTTTTTCAATGATAGCTTCTCCGATGACTCATTTACTATAGAAAGATGTAAAATTTGAGTGGATTGATAAATTCCAACAGAGTTTTAACAAATTAAAAGATTTATTGACAAAAGCACTAGTGTTAGTTCAGCCTAAATCGGGTAAGCAATTCGTAGTTTACACGTGATGCGTCATTGAATGGTTTATGTTGTGTTTTGATGCAAGAAGGTAAAGTAGTAGCCTATGCTTCAAGACAACTAAAACCACATGAAAGAAACTATCCAACACATAGTCTTGAATTGGTAGCCATAGTGTTTACATTGAAAATTTGGCGGCATTACCTGTTTGGTGAAAAATGTCATATATTCACGGACCATAAAAGTCTGAAGTATTTGATGACACAAAAAGATTTGAATTTGAGATAGTGCAGGTGGCTTGAGTTATTGAAATATTATGATCTGGTTATTGATTATCATCTAGGAAAAACCAATGTAGTGGTAGATGCTCTAAGTAGAAAATCCTTATTTTTCTCACGAGCTATGAATACTCGATTGTCATTATCTGATGATGGTTCAATTATAGCTGAGTTAAAAGCTAGACCCACATTTTTGCAATAGATATCTGAAGCTCAGAAAAATGATAGTAAGTTGCAAGCAAAACAGATACAAAGTGAATCGACTCTTGACTCGAAATTTCATATCAGGGTCGATGATTATTTATTATTCAGAGGTAGAGTATGCATACCAAAAGGTTCAAAACTAGTACAGAAGATTTTGAATGAAGCCCACAATGGTAACATGTCTATTCAACCTGGTAGTAATAAAATGTATAATGATTTGAAAAAGATGTACTGGTGGTCGAGAATGAAACGAGATATTTCTGAGTTTGTATCTAAATATTTGATATGTTAGCAAGCAAAAGCTGAACATCAGTTGTCTTCTGCACTATTACAGCCAATTACAATACCAGAATGGAAATGGGAAAGAATTACTATAGACTTTGTATTAGGATTACCCCTATCTCCAAAGAAGAAAGATGCCATTTGGTGATTGCTGATCGGTTGACAAAGTCTGCACACTTTATTCTGGTACATATGGATTATTCTTTGGATAGATTGGCTGAATTATGTGTCTCTGAGATTGTCAGATTGCATGGAGTGCCTGTCTCCATTATTTCAGATAGAGACCCCTGGTTTACCTCTCGATTCTAGAGAAAATTGCAAGAAGCTCTAGGTACTCAGTTACATTTTAGCATTGCATTTCATCCCCAAACAGATGGTCAACCTAAACGGGTAATACAGATCTTGGAAGATATGCTTCGATGTTGTATACTTGAGTTTGAAGGTAACTGGGAAAAGTATTTACCTTTAGTTGAATTTGCTTATAATAACAATTATCAATCCAGCATCAAAATGGCACTGTATGAAGCTTCTTATGGTTGCAAATGTAGAACTTCATTGTATTGGATAGAACCTAGTGAGAAAAAGTTACTCAGAGTTGACTTAGTCCGTGAAACCAAAGAAAAAATAAAAGTAATTTGGGACAGTTTAAAAGTAGGCTCTGATCGTCAAAAGTCCTATGCTGATCTTAAATGAAAAGTAATAGAATTTCAAGTCAGTGACAAGGTATTCTTGAAAATATCACCCTAGAAGAAAGTTCTCTAATTTGGTCGCAAAGGAAAACTGAGTCCACAATTCATTGGACCATATGAGATTATAGAAAGAATTGGACTGGTTGCATATCGGTTAGCTTTACCGCCAAAACTTGATCGGATTCATAATGTTTTTCATGTGTCTATGCTACAATGGTACCGATCTGATCCTTCACATGTTATTTCTCCGACAGAGGTAGAGATTCAGTCTAATATGACATATAGTGAAAAACCGATCAAAATCTTAGCTCAGGAAACAAAAGAGTTAAGAAATAAAAGGGTAGCTTTAGTAAGAGTTCTTTGGCAACGACATGGTATTGAAGAAGTAACTTGGGAATAGGAGGACACTATGAGGAAGCAATACCCGAATCTTTTTACTGGTAAGATTTTCGAGGATGAAAATCCTTAAGGGGAGGAGAGTTGTAATAGCCCATTTTTTAGTGAAATCGAAACAGTGGTTTCGGAACCACAAATTCGACCCGAAAATAAAGTTTATTTTTATTTTATTATATGGTCCGTATTATGATACACATCTCGTGTGAAAATTTTGATACGAAAATTTTATTGATTAAGTGTTTAATTACTAGAAGGACTAAACCACATAAAATGCAAAAGTTGAATTCTAGTAGCTATAAGGATTAAATAGCTACGGAATTTAAAACTAGAGGTCCTTATATGGTAATTAGGCCATTAAAGAAAAGTATGTAGATTTTTTGCAACTCATCCATGGAAAAATTAGAAAAGAGTAAGGGCTAAATTGGAAATCACAAAAATTAAAAGATGATAATTAATTAAAAAGAAATTATCATCTTATTTTCATGTCTTCTTCCCCAAAATTTCTATGGAAACCCTAGGAGAGAAGAAGAAAACTTTCCAAGCTTAAAAACGTATGAAATCAAGTCTCGTTTTTAGTAATTTTTAAATTTTTGGAGTCGAGATAGTTTAATCCATCTATTCAGGGGATTAATTTGAAAATTTATCAATGTATGAAATTTGGGTCATGGATGAATATGCTGAAAATTAGAAATTTATGGTAGAAAATGAAAGGTTGTTGATAGATAAACAACTTTTACGAAGTGATTTTTGATGAAAACATGATTTAAGGACTAATGTAACACCTCTAAACCGTATTCGTCGCCGGGTTAGAGTTAAAGGCATTACCGAACAAATCTAAATATTTTACGAACAATTCATATACATCGTTTTCAAATCATAATCAAACATCAAAAATAAGTCCCTTACTTAGGTCAACAAGACCTTAAACATACTTTAGAAAGGAGTCGGGACTAGACCGAGCACATACAAAATTTTCCAAAACTTAAACATTTTTCTAAGTTGTAAAGGTTACACGCCCGTGTGAACAGGCCGTGTTCCTCACACGACAATAGACACACTCGTGTGTCAAGGTCATGGCAAAACAGAGCATACATACTGACTTCACCACACGGCCACAAGACATGCTCATGTGCCTTGGCCATGGTCGAAACTGACTTGGATCACACGGCTGACCACACGCCCGTGTGTCTAGCCCATGTACCCTTCGAAATGGCCACACACGCCCATATACCAAGGCTGTGTGCCTCACACGGCCACCAAACACGCCTGTGTGTCTAGGCCATGCTTAAGACTGACTTGAATAGCTAAATTACATCAGACACATGGTCAGGACACACGCTCGTGTCCTCAACCGTGTGGGGTGAAATAAGGCTTGGTTTAAACCACATTTCCCACCTATCTCTAGCACTCCAAAACTACAACATTTTAGCATTATTTGCATACATTCATAGGCAACCAAATCAACCAAATTGTGTATATTTCATGCTATTCAATTACCATCCAATTCACTACTCAATTTCACAAACAAAACATACCCAATCAATATACCAAAATCATCACAACTTGCATAAGTTCCAAATACTTAAACTCATCATTTTATCACATACTTCATACCACAAAACTTACCAATTCAACATTCCACATTTAAACTATCACATAAACATTATATACATCATATAACTTACCTATCAAACACATCATTTAGGCCAACTTAAAAGGCCATACATACCAACATTTACAAGCCAAATCTCATGGCTAGATATTCACATCACAAAACATACTAAAATATTTCTAGCCTATACATGCCATATACCATATGTACAACACTCAAAATGGTACCAAAATAGATGTCCAATAGTGTGATTGAGTCACTGACGATTCCCAGATCCGAGCTAGCTTTATAACACTGTAAAACAGAGAACATTTCACACAGTAAGCTTTAAAGCTTAGTAAGTTCGTGCTGAATATAATCAACTATTTAATATGCAAATCATCAATTAATAAACACTTAGTAACTCTCATATCATCATTCAAATCTACTCCATGACCAATTATTATGTATATACAAATTCATCAACTTCATACACATAGTATCAACTACCACATAGGTATCATACGTACCTGTACTTTCCCATATGTATCTATTTCATTCATACTTCTTCGTTCATCACATTAATTCATTCGAAAATCTTTCAAAGCTCTAAGAATTCGCACACTTAGTGCATCAATGTCAGCTAAAACTGTAACAATCTCACACACTTAGTGCCATTTCAATAAACCAAAGCTATCTTGGTATCGCACACTTAGTGCCTCATATAGCCGAACCTATTCCAACTTGCACACTTAGTGCCATTTGTAGCTGAAGCTATTTCGAACCGCACACTTAGTGCTGAACATAGTCGATTATCATCATGCTCAAACCGTAATAAAATATCTATACAATTTATGCATTATCAAAGCATTAAAACATAACTATAACATCATTTATCACGTACGAACTTACCTCATACTCGAAATTGACGATTCGGATCGTTTACTCGATTATCTTTGAATTTTCTCGATCTAAATCTGAGTTCCTCTTTTCTTGATCTATATGTATTTAAAATTAACCTTTTTATTCAACAAATCATTCAATTCAATCCATATACACATATTGAGGGCATTTTACAAATTAGCCCTCACATTTTCACATTTTAACACTTTAGTCCCTAATTCAAAAAATCACAAAACACACATAATTTCATCAAACCCATATATGGTCGAATATTATCGGGACTTCTGGCAACCCAAAAATTCTATTTATTTTATATTTCAACCTCTCAATTTTACTCTTTTCTCAATTTAATTCCTAATATGCATTTTTACTCAAAATCACTTTATAAAACATGTATATTAAGCACTGAGTTTTCATAATTCATCATTAAACATCATAAAACACATGAATTCATCAATGACATCTTTCAAAATCATCAAAAAATTCAAAAATCAAGACTTGGGCTAGCTAGAACTCAAAGCAATGATTATAAAAACATAGAAATTATCAAAAGTCAAACAAAAATAGACCTTTAATCAAGCTTAGTAGTAGTCGAACCCTAAAAGCTCTCCTTTAGTTTCTTTTCTTCTAATTTTGGTTGACATTCAACAAAAATGAATATGTTTTCTGTAACACCCCTTACCCGTACCCGAGACTGGGACAAGGTACGAGGTGTTACCAGACACATACTTAGACACTTTCAGAAAGTATGGGTTATAGAATCTCGTTCTAATTTAAAACTGACCAAACAACATCACAGTGTCACGATTACGGACCTACAAGGTCCAAAACATACATTAAAAGTGATCCGGGACTAAATCGAGAACTATAGAAAATTTTAGAAAAATTACTAGGGCTATGCCTAACACGCTTGTGTGCTTAGGAACACGCCCGTGTCCCTGGCCCGTGTTCCTCACAGGGCCTAGACACACCAGTGTCATTGCCTGTGTTCAAAAACCCGAACATTCTATTTATGATGTCATCATTCATTTTGAGGCACACGACCAAGGCACACGCCCGTGTGTTAGGCCGTGCCCTCTAAACGGTTGAGACACACGGCCATGTCTCTACCTGTGTGTTTACTACCATGAAAACTGACCTAAAATTTTAAGTGCAGGGGACACACGGCTAGGCAACACGCCCATAGGGCTGATCATGTGTCACAGACGGCCTAGGCACATGCCCGTGTGTCTACCCGTGTGAATCTTTTACATGGCCTAATTATACTCTCAAACAACCTTGACATAACTCATTGCATGTTAACCTCATCTCATCGTTTAGTACATGCTAAATTATCCTTTTTCTATTAGGGATTAACATAGCACATTTTACATTTTACATTTTACACTTACTCCATATTATAACCATATACCATTATATCCTATGTCCACTCTCAAATTATTAGGTCCCATTTTAATCATTCATTCATGATAAGCCTTATCATCATATCTCATAAAACATTTAAACATAGACATGTATCATTAGTAGGTTTACAACCTACATCAATATGAGCCATATCTCATGTCTATATACAAAAGAATAAGTATACCATTTAGGCTTTTACATTGGCTAGCCAAATGACACATATAACAAAATAACCAAAAATCCTATACATGCCACTAAACAAAATAAAAGTATCTATATACCAAAGCAGAACAAGTCGATAGTGTGTTGATTCTCCAACCGTCTTCTAACCTTCACGAGTCCACGAGCTCTATAAGATATGGAAAAGAGAAAGAGGTAAACATTTATAGGCTTAGTCAGTCTGGATAACTAGAAAGTAAACTTACCGAATAATTAGCATACAACCATATTTAGGCAATAATTCCAACAAGCATGAAATAGTTTCCTTATCACATACACTCAATCATCAAGTTAGTCTCATAACAATACATCATGTCATTAGTCTTAGATGAGCTCATCAATTCAATATTTCCATTTATATTTCTCATGTTAATCCAGTTGAATTTCTTGGAAATCTTAATGGATAGCCCAATTACCGTCAAGTCATACAAGTGATCATCTCAAGTACGCACTCCCGTGAACCTTATATCTTACGGCAGGATTACCAATTCAGGCTAAATCCCCCATAGTAGTAACTCATAGAGCAATGTTGGGATTACCAGTCCAGGCTAAATCCCTCTTAACGACAATTGCTCTCATAAGCTCAGATCTGAATTGCCAGTCCAGGCTAAATTTAGTCCTCAATCGGATTACCCGTCTGGGCTAAATCCTTAATGCACCCATATTCTTCAGGAGGCTTGATCACTCAAGGAACACCCGTTCGGGCAGATCCTTTCTATTTTGAGATCATCAGATTACCCGTCTGGGCTAAACCCTTTTCTGCAACACATGCAGGATCTCATGTCATGTAAGCCATAATTTATCCATCGGATCTCCCTCTCTATTTCAACCGAGACATTTATCATCTTTCATTCACACAAGCACATTTCATGAATTATCGTTCCATGAATATCCAAATTTTCATACATTCAAGAACATGCATGTTTAAGTATATTAAAAGTTTACTTCGGGTTATACGAACTTACCTGGTAATTGCTTCGGTTTCGTATTTCAATTATTCTGAAACCTTTCGTTTTCCATGGTTGACCTCTAGAATTGGTTCCTCGGGGTCTATATCACTAAAATTTGACTATTAATACATTACATTTTTCATTTTAGGATTTAAAACTCACCCCCGGGCAAAATAACCGATTTGCCCCTAACTTTTCACACTTTTACAATTTAGTTCTAAGGCTTGTATAATGAAATTCATGAAATTTTTAAGTTACCCAAGCCTAGTCGAATATTTTCTTGCTATAGCAGCCCAAATTTTCTTTCATTTCACATTTTTCTACCCATTTTCACAACTTTTACAAAATGGTCCCTTAAGCCATTTCCATGAAAAACTACTTAGTAAAAGTTGTTTACTTTCCTTTAAACTCTCATATTCCTCCATAAATCATCAAAACACAAACATCTCATACATGGGTAATTTTTTGAACATGAAACCTAGCTTGAAATATGGTTAGAAATAGAGAGAGCATGTTATGAGGATCTTAAAAATACGAAGAGCATTAAAAACGGGGCTAGGGAGCACTTACTATTGAGCTTGAAATGTTGAAAACCCTAGCTATGGAGAGCATGCAAATTTTGGTACATGGAGAAGATGAATGACAAGATTTTGGCTTATTTTTCCCTTTTTATTCTCTAATTAACCAAATGACCAAAATGCCCTTCATCACTAAACTTCCAAAATTTTCTATGCATGCCCATTTTTTCCAAAAACTTAGAAATTGGGAAAATTACTCTTTAAAGACCTCTAATTAATAATCCATAGAAATTTCATACTAATTACTTCTAGAACCCAAGTTTTGCAATTTATTCAATTTGGTCCTTAATTTCTAATTGGACACCTTACACATAGAATTTCTTCATAAAACTTTAACACATGCTTATTTTCATATCCTAGACCTCATAATAATTATAAAATAATTATTTTAACATCGAATTTGTGGTCCTGAAACCACTATTTTGACTAGGCCCTAATTCGGGATGTTACATTTCTCCCCCTTAAAGACTTTCATTCTCGAAAGTCTTACTAGTAAACAGGTTCGAATATTGACTTCTCACGGTTTCTTCAGGTTCCCAAGTGGCCTCTTTTACTCCGTGTCTATGCCATAAAACTTTCACAAAGGCTATATTCTCATTCCTCAACTGTTTGACTTCGCGAGCCAAAATCTTAACTGGTTCTTCACCGTAGGTAATATCCAGTTTAATCTCAATTTCCGTGGTTGAAATCACATGGGAGGGGTCTGATCGATATCTTCGCAACATGGATACATGGAATACATCATGAATCTTTTCCAATACAGACGGCAGTGCTAAACGATAGGCCAAAGGTCCAACTTTCTCAGTAATCTCATAGGGTCCAATAAACCTTGGACTCAGTTTGCCTTTTAGACCAAATCTCAAGACCTTTTTCCATGGAGATACTTTCAAGAACACTTTGTCTCCAACTTGAAATTCAATCTCCTTTCTTTTCAAATCAGCATATTACTTTTGCCTATCCGATGCCGTTTTTAAACAATCAAGTATCACTTTAACCTTTTCTTTAGTTTTCTTGATCAAATCAACTCCATGAATCTAGTGTTCTTTGAGTTCTGTCCAGTACAATGGTGCCCGGCACTTCTGGCCATACAATGCCTCATAAGGTGCCATTTTTAAACTCGTCTGGAAACTGTTGTTGTAAGCAAATTCTACCAATGGTAAATATTTTCCACCTGCCTTGAAGTTCAAGGACACAACACCTTAACATGTCCTTGAGAGTCTGAATCGTCTGTTAGACTGACCATCTATCTGTGGGTGGAATGTCGTACTAAAACTAAACTTTGTACCCAAAGCTTCTTGCAACTTCTTCCAAAATCTCAAAGTGAATCTTGGATCCCTATCTGAAATGATCGAAAATGGTACCCCATGTAGTCTCACAATCTCGGATATGTACAAGTCGGCCAATCTATCAAGAGAGAAATCAATTCGTACAGGAATAAAATGAGTCGAGTTCGTTAGTCTATCAACTATAACCCAAATGGCATCTTTCTTCTTCGGTATTAACGGCAATCCAGTCACAAAATCCATAGTAACCCTGTCCTATTTCCATTCAGGAACCATCATGAGCTGTAATAAACCTGAAGGTACTTGGTGTTCAGCCCTGACTTGTTGATATATCAAGCATTTCGATACAAACTTGGAGATGTCTCTTTTCATGCCATTCCACCAATACATTTTCTTCAAATCATTGTACATCTTGGTACTTCCCGGATGAATAGATAAACAGCTATCATGTGCCTCTTGCAAAATTTCCCGAATCAGCTCGTCGTCTCTCGGTACACAGACCCTATCTCTAAACATCAAGCAGCAGCCGGAACTAATCCAAAAATCTAATTTAGTGCTTGACTCGCATTGAGCACTCTTGGCTTGCAAGTCACTATCATTGATCTGAGCATTGCAAATTTCTTGTAGAAGCGTTGGTCTGGCTCTTAACTCTGCCAAAACTGAACCATCATCTAACAAGGCCAACTGTGTGTTCAAGGCTCTCAAGCCAAACAAGGATTTTCTACTTAGTGCATCTATGACCACATTCGCCTTTCTCGGGAGGTAGTCAATGATCAGTTCATAATCTTTAATCAACTCTAACCCTCTTCATTGTCTCAAATTCAATTCTTTTTGAATCATCAAATATTTCAAACTCTTATGATCTATGAATATACGACAAGTTTCACCATACAAATGATGTCTCCAAATCTTCAGGGCAAATACAATAGCAATTAGCTCCAAGTCGTGTGTTGGATAATTTTTCTCGTGCAGCTTTAGTTGCCTCGAAGCATATGCTATTACTTTGCCCTCTTGCATAAGCATGCAACCAAGTCGATTTAAGGATGCGTCACTATAGACCACGAATTCCTTTTCCAGCTCTGGTTGCACTAAAACTAGAGCTTCGGTTACCAACATATTCAATTTCTCGAAGCTCTGCTGACACTTCTCTGACCATTCAAACTTAACATGTTTCTACAGCAGCCTCGTCAAAAGAGTTGCAATCATCGAAAATCCTTTTACAAAGCGTCGATAGTAATCGGCTAAGCCCAAAAAGCTTCTAACCTCAGTTACGCTCTTCGGCAGCTTCCACTCAATAATAGCGGATATCTTATTTGGATCAACTCGGATGCCATCACCCGACATAATGTGACCGAGGAATCCAACCTCTCGGAGCCAAAACTCACTCTTGTTAAATTTAGCATACAACAGTTTGTCTCGTAAGATCCGTAAAACCATTCTCAAATGTTCCACATGCTCAGTCTCATCCTCTGAATAAATCAGGATATCATCAATAAACACAACGACAAACTTATCTAAGTATGGTTGAAAAACACGATTTATTAAGTCCATAAACGCAGCTGGGGAGTTCGTTAGACCAAAAGGTATGACCAAGAACTGGAAATGACCATACCTCATCTTGAAAGCGATCTTAGGCACGTCCGACTCTTTAACTCGCAACTGGTAGTAGTCGGATCTCAGGTCTATCTTAGAAAATAGAGTGGCTCCCCTCAATTGATCAAACAGATCATCAATCCTCATCAACGGATACTTGTTCTTGATAGTTACCTTTGGTAGTCTATACAGAGCCTCTTAGAACCATCTTTCTTCTTTACAAATAACATTGGAGCACCCCAAGGCAAAAAACTCGGTCTTGTAAAACCTTTATCTGTCAGTTCTTGCAACTGTGCTTTTAACTCTTTCAACTCGGTTGGTGCCATCCTATACGGAGCAATAGAAATAGGAGTTGTTCCACGCACTAGTTCAATACCAAACTCCACTTCTCTAACGAGAGGTAATCCGGGTAGCTCTTCTGGAAATACATCCGGATACTCGCATACTATCGGTACCGATTCCAATTTCAACTCAGATTTTGTAGTATTCAACACAAAAGGAAGGTAGGCTTCATATCTTTTTCTCATATACCTTTGAGCCATCATTGAGGTAATCACAATCGACGGAGTATCCAACTCGCATGAAATAATTCGGAGAATCTCACCATATGAGCATTTCAATTCAATATACTTGCTACCACAATTTACAATCACATCATGCATAGCTAACCAATCCATGCCAAGTATTACATCAAACTCATTGAATAGCAAAAACATAAGGTTAGCCGGAAAAAAATGAATTTGAATTGTCAAGGGACAATTCTTACAGACTTTATCAACTAGGACTGACTTGCCTAGATGGTTTGACACCTTAATCACAAATTCTGTAGGTTCTACAGACATATTCATACTAGACACCAATTTCATGCAAATGTATGAATGGGTTGACCCTGGGTCAATTAAGGCAACAACATGAGTATTATAAATAGAAAATGTACCTGTGATGACACCGGGAGCAGATGCTTCCTCTTGAGCGCGTATTGCATAAGTTCTTGCTGGGGTTCGAGCCTCTAATTTTGCAGTAGCATTCTTGGTAATAGTTTGACTCCACTTGCACTTCCGGGATGTCTTGGTGGTCTACCTCGAGAAATAGGAGCATTTGACTGCAGAACTAATCCAACCTCTTTATTAGCTCACTCCGGTAGTCTCTGAGAAAATGGTCCAGAGACCCATATCTGAAACACGCACCACTCTTCATTCGGCACTCTCTGAAGTGAAATTTGTGGCAACTTTTACACTATGGCTTTTGATCATCTACGTTTTTCACACTAGTTACCATAGGGGAAGAAGACTTCGGGTTATGTCGCTTGGAGCTTCTTGCTCTACCCGAATATCCTACTGATGAAGTGGAACGTTCTTGGTGACTTCTCGATTTCTTTGTGGGGAAGGAGTGCGCTCTACTGCTGGACCTCTTACTCGAAACTCGAGCTTCTCTCTTAGCTTGCTTATTTTCATTATTTAGCTCTTCTGCCTTCTTAGCCCAGCCAACTAATGCGGCAAATTCTCGTATCTCAAGGATCCCGATCAGCAATTTAATTTCCTCATTTAAGCCTTCCTCGAAGCACTTACACATTTCTGTCTCTGATTGGACCCACTCCGTTGCTTACTGACTTAACCTCACGAATTCCCTTTCGTACTCCGACACAGTCTTATTTCCTTGTTTGAGTTCCAGGAACTCCTTTCGCTTCAAGTCCAAAAACCTTTGACTGATGTATTTATTTTTACACTCAGCTTGGAAGAACTCCCATGTAATGTCTTCCTTCGGTACAACTGAGGATACTGTCTTTCACCAATTATATGTTGTATCTTTCAGAAGAGATACATCACATTTCAAGCATTCCTTGGGTGTACATGACAACTTATCCAAAACTCGCATAGTATTCTCGAGCCAGAACTCAACTCATTCAACATCATCATCAACCTTAGCTCTAAACTCTTCAGCCTCATATTTTCTAAGTTTGTCCACTCGGGCTTTACCAATTCTTGCAGGTGCCATACCCTGTGGCATTTCTCCCTCAGGCCAAGCAGGGGGCTGAGGGGGTCGTGGTATATTGGGGCAATTTCTCAAATAATCCACAAACCATTCATCCATTATCTCGAAGAAAGCTGCTCTTGCCTCTTCCCGGCCTTCAGACATAGGCCTTCTGCTACTATTAGAAACAGCTCATTGTATAGAAGCTGGAGCATGGCTCTCAGCTCCCTCGGACTCATCTTGGGCTTGATTGGAAGACATTTACTATATCCAAATACAATTAAAAATGGTTAGGAGATGTCACACTATCATAACTTGTATAATGGCATGTATAGCTATACTCACTACACGCTATGTTAGTCTGAGAATTGACTAAACCGTAGCTCTTATACCACTAAATCTAACACCCCTTACTCGTACCCGATACTAGGACAAGGTACGACGCGTTACCAGACACATACTCAGACACTTTCAGAAAATACGGGTTATAAAATCTCATTCTAATTTAAAACTGACCAAATGATAAACCGTAATTTGTACATATTTTAATTTGTACATATTTTTATCCCCTGCTTAGCCTGTTTATGAATGGTTTCTCCTTATATTTGGTGAATTCAATGCTCCTAATCCTTTAATTTTATGTTTTATACTTGGAGAGCATAGGAGAGTAAAAAGAGCGAGAAACGGGCTGAAAATGTACCGAAAACGTAGAAAATAGACCCACGTAAGAAATCAACACGGCCTGGACTTCCTTACACGGACGTGTCACACGGTCGTGTCCCTTTGGCAGGATTGAAGCACGACTTACACTAGGATACTACACACCCGTGCCTATTCAACAACCTTGACCACGGGCTGGAGTAATCATACAAGGGCGTGTCATACGGGCATGTCCCTGTCGAGCCCAAGTATAACCCTATTCGGAAAAGGCCAATTTTGGGGGCTCTTAGTCATTCTAAAGCCCATTTAAACACCTGATGAGGCACTTAGAAAAGGGACGCAGAGTAGGAAGAAAGGAATTACTCAAGGAAAGCCGATCGATCCATCCCAGAAGCCGGATTCATCATCAAGACTGAAAATCTCCCTTCAAGTTCCTTCAGGAGTTTTCGGTTTTCTTATGTTTTGTTATCTTTATGCTTCTGAGATGTTTTCTTTCATAAGTATGGACTAAACCCCCTAAATACCTAAGAGGAATGAAATCTAATATGGATCTTGTTATTATTATCGGAATTGTAAGATAAATATTTGACTTGTTCTTAATTATGTGTTCTTAATTCTTGTTTTGATATTCCAGGATATTGATTCAAGTTAAGCTCTTATTTAGAGGAGGAATAGACCATGTCTAAGAGTAAATTTGTCATACTTAAGCGGAGTTGATTGCACGCCTAAAGATAGGGTGATAAGATTTTACTAGATTAGGGTGAAACCTAATAAGGGAATCCATAGATCGAGTTAATGCAATTCTAGGGTGTTAATTAGAAAGAGATTTCAATTATTCAACCTAGGGTTAGACGTTATTAGTTTCGAGAGAGATAATAATATAACCTAGGGATTTCTTCAGATCAACTCAAATGAATAAATCATCAGATTCAGAGTCAAATAACAAGTGAAGTCTAGGTGGATTTTTCCTTAGGTATTGTCTTAATCAATCGAATTTTCCCAAAAGTATTTTGCCAAATTTTCTTTCTGTACATTCTTAGTTAATAATTAGTTTAGATAACCAAACCTCTTAATTTTTTAGGCTAGATAATAAAAAGGAAGTAAATACTAGTACTCATAGTTCCTTTGGGTTCGACAATCGGACCTTACTGAACTATACTACTGTTCGATAGGTACACTTGCCTTAATCGTGATAATAAGTTAGTCTCAAGAACGATTCTTTCATAAATCTTTAAAATCTGTCACGAATATCACGTATCAAGTTTTTGGCGCCGTTACCGGGGAACTAGCATATTAGGAACACTCGATTTTTATTACTTTATCCATTTTACTTTTGCTGCAATTTAATTTTTTTTTTCTAATTCTTCATTTATTTTCTTCTGACAGGTTTTTCTAGTTTATGACCAGAAGAAACCCGTCAGGACCATTACTGTTTGATAGTGAGCTCGATCGTAGGGTTCACAGAAACAGAAGAGAAATAAGGCGAAGCTTACGATACATAGAAGAGCAAGAGGATGATACTTCAACCACAACGGAGGAGATGGCTGAAAACCAAGAAAATCTGTTATCTCCTACGATTGCTGTTAATCAGAATCCTGCTCCGCACACTATGTATGATTATGCTAAACCTTCTTTAACAGGAATTGAATCGAGCATAGTTAGACCTGCTGTAGCTGCAAATACTTTTGAACTGAAACCTAACACAATTCAAATGATACAGTAATTTGTTCAGTTTGATGGTTTGCAGGACGAAGATCCCAATGCTCACTTGGCAAATTTTTTAGAATTTTGCGACACTTTTAAAATAAATGGCGTTTCTGATTACGCCATTCGCCTTTGATTGTTTCCCTTTTCGTTGAGAAACAAAGCTAAACAGTGGTTGAATTCGTTACCACAGGGGTCAATCACTACCTGGGAACAAATGACTGAAAAGTTTTTATTAAAATATTTTCCATCGGCTAAAATGGCTAAATTACGTAATGATATCTCTTCTTTTGTGCAGATGGATTTAGAAACACTCTACGATGCATGGGAGAGATACAAGGACCTTTTGCTAAGATGCCCTCACCATGGATTACCACTCTGGTTACAGGTTCAAACCTTTCATAATGGCCTGAATCCTTAGACTCGGTAGATGGTTGATGCAGCTGCTGGTAGAACCATCAATAATAAGACACCTAAAGATGTCTATGAATTTATAGAGGAGATGTCTATGAATTTATAGAGGAGATGTCACTGAATAATTATCAATGGCAAGTCATGATGACAAAGCCAACGAAAACAGCCGATGTTTATAACGTCGATTCGGTCACCATGCTCTCTAATCAGGTAGAACTTTTGAATAAGAAAATTTATGGTTTTCTTAGTTCTTCACAGGTTCACCCAGTAATGCGGTGCAAAGCAAGTGGAGGTGGATCAAGCAGTTCAGAATGCCCACCTTATGACAACAACATGGAGAACGAGCAGTTAAATTATATGGGTAACAATCCTCGATCTGAAAACAATTCTTATAGCAATACTTACAATGCAGGTTGGAGGAACCACCCAAATTTTTCATGGGGGGCCAAGGAAATCAGAGACCACCACCCCCTCCAGACTCCAACAACCACCCTACCAACAAGAAAAAAAGCCAAACCTTGAAGAGATGCTAACAAAATTCATCTCAGTGTCAGAAACTCGTTTTTAGAATACTGAGATAACACTTAAAAATTAACAAGCGTCGATCCAATGGCTCGAAACTCAAATAGGTCAGTTCCCTAAATTGATATCTGAAAACCACCAGGAAGCCTGCCAAGCAACACTAAATCTAACCCAAGGGAGCACCTCAATGCGATTGCCATTCAAGATGAGGAAGGGTTAGTTGCAAAACCAAGGCCAGAAACGGTGGTAAACAAAGGTAACAATGAGGTAGGCCAAAATGACCCAAAGCTGATGAGTACGGAATATAAACCTCATGTGCCATACCCTAATGCGACAAGGAAAGACTGATCAGATGAACAATTTGGTAAATTTCTTAAACTTTTAAAGAAACTACATATTAACTTACCGTTTATTAAAGCCCTTTCACAGATGTCAAATGCAATCAAGTTTTTCAAGGAGCTTTTAACAAATAAACAAAAGTTGGATGAGGCGTCGCATGTGGAGTTGAATTCAGTTTGCTCAGCCATATTACAGAATAAGCTACCCAACAAATTGAAGGATCCAGGGAGTTTTACGATTCCTTGTTTAATTGGTAGTTTAGATGTTCATCATGCATTGCCTGAATTAGGGGCAAGCATTAATGTTATGCCTTATAAAATGTTTAAACAGCTAGGTCTTAGGAAACCCAAACAAACTAAGATGAGCATTCAATTGGCTGATAAAACCATTAGATTTCCTAGGGCTATCATTGAAGATGTTCTTGTTAAGATCAAAAAATTTATATACCCAGTAGACTTTGTTGTTCTAGACATAGAAGAGGATAGTAATGCACCTTTAATTTTAGGATGACCCTTTTTAGCGACTGCTAGAACCATTATTGATGTTGGTAGAGGTGAACTCACACTTCGTGTGGGAGACGAAACAATCACCCTTCAAGCCCGTAATTTGAGTAACATATCAAAAATTGAAGGTGGTTGTATAAATTATTCTACTAGTACTGATCATGTGGTGACACCCTCTATGCAGGAAACAGTTTCGAAGAAATAATATGAGCCGTGTTCAAACAACAATAAAGGACATATCTATGAAGAACGAAGGTTATAAATTGAGGAGCTAGATGAATGGCGGACACAGAAATCGAGAACACCCGATAAACCAAAACCGAGCCAAGACAAGCTCAATAACTCACCAAATCAACTTAAGGTTGGAGATAAAGTACTACTAGATGCAGCAGATCCTTACATTGCCACTCCTGAACCTAATGAAGAAATTCCTCTTACAGTACTCAGTATTTTCCCATATGGTACAATCGAGGTAATTCATCCCAAATTTGGCACATTTAAGGTAAACAATACCCGTCTTAAACCTTATGTTGATAAAGTTGATAGCAGGGATGAGGAGTGTAAACTCCTCGCACCACCTTAACCATGCAAAAGAGAGACAAGTCAAGCTTAGACTATAAATAAGCGCTTCTCGGGAGGCAACCCGAGAACTAACAGTGTTAATTTCTTTAAAATTTTAGTTTTTAACATCTAACATACTAACCGAATCATGGAACGCAGACTTTCAAAAGACCACACGGCCAGGCACACGGGAATGCATTAAGCCGTGTGAAAACAGGACAAGATTTTTTTCCCCAACACAAGATGCAATAAGTTGCCACGGCCGTACGAAATGGCCGTAGGCAAAACTGCAAAAACAACACGGGCTTGAGACACGCCCGTGCCTCGAAACCATGGTTGAAACTGAGAATGTAACATGGGTGTGAGACATGCCTGTGCCATCCACCCGTGGGCGACATTATCAAAACAAACACGGGCGTGGACCTATGTACACAGACGTGGGAGAAGCAAACAAAGTAAGACACGGCCGTGTCGTATGGCCATGTGCACCCATACACCCAAAGAACACGGGTGTGGACCAAATGTTAGATGCGCCCAAATTCAAAATTCGTGAAACACACGGGCATGTCCCACGGCCATGTTCCCCAAAATCTATATAAACCCCTCACTATTCATCATCTCCCTCCCCAAAAAACCCTAACCTTAGCCGCTGCAACTTCACATGCCCTACCCCCACGCCTGTACGCCGCCTACAACACCGATTCCGACGCCCCAAGCTCCTTCCTTTTGCATTTGTTTACTCTTTTCTCTCTATTTTCTTTAAATATGTTGCTTATTTCATGATTTCTCTGCTCTATTGAACTATTTTATTGAATATTCATAGTTAGAATATTAAAATACTCATGATTGGTTCTAAAAATTTTGTCATTTTAGTTACTCCATTATGCTATACTTTTTCATTTTTCCTTGTTCCATGAAATTTATGCTTATCCACATGCATTCATTCATATCCCCGTTACATTATTCCCATAATCCTATAACTTGATATATTTAGTAGTTTTGTTTACTTCATCCATTACATAAGTCTCATGAAATATTCCTATTTAGTTTTGCGCTTCCGTGCTATTTTTGGGACGTATTGGCTGAACTTCAATTTTTCAACGCGGGTACAATGTCATTCTCACGTAGTAAGAAGACTGATGTTCCCGCCTCAAAGAAGAGGAAAGGAGCAACATCATCCTCGGGTCCTACCACGGAGATTACGCACCCGTTCCTCCAGGTTCCCTTGGGACCCCAGGAGGAATTATATCAGATATTCCAGGCCCGACCCCTAGGTGTGGGCCGTTGCATTGACTGGGCTACACTCGAACAGATTCAATTGGCTGACACGGTCCGAGCCCTCCTAACGACTGACCCATGGGGGCTCTTCTCTGAGATCATCGAGCCGATGTATCTCGAGTTTACATTGGAACTCTGCTCGACGTTCCATCTTCAGACCGTCATGACAAACTTCGACACTCCTAAAATGGTCCAGTTCTGCCTTAGTGGTCTAGTACGCCAGTTGAGCGTACCCGAGTTGGGATTGTACTAGGGCTATACACGAAGGAATTCATGGACGATAATGAACTCAACACCCTCCACCGCCACATCTACTACTCCCCCTCAAAATGTAGGAGGGACCTAGTCCCTGCCTTGGCAACCTACGACCCTAGCTGCTCCAAGGCATCGGCTCTCCCTCCATCCTTGAGGTATCTACATGCCATCTTGGCTTACACTCTGACAGGGAGACGAGAGAGCACCGGCGTCGTCACCACCCACGACGCCAATTTCTTATGGAGTATGGCGAATGGGAACGTCATCAACCTTGCCTACTTTATTGCTTTCGCCATTCGCCACCAGACGGATTGGCACAGAAGAGGGGTCATCTCTATCGGGCCCCATGTGACTTGATTGGCTCGGCACTTTAGGCCCCTCAACACGGTAGCACAATCATCCTCCTTCACTCTCATCGGCCAGATGTCTCCACAGGGCATCTTGAGCATACTAAGTATGAGGATGATCAAGAAACAACGTGACACATACCCTCCTCAGTACCGCCTTGCCCAGTCCACCGAGGAGGAGGACCCAGAGGACATTACTGATGATGTCCCTCCACGGCATAAGGACCCACCGTCTCAGCTACAACCCCCCTCTCGTCTAGTTCATGCAGCGGCTTCATACACTGACATCTCTGAGCGCCTTACTCGATTCAAGCAGCAGCATTTTTAGCGCTTCGATAACATTGATGCTACTCTACAGCAGATTTGTCAGCACTTCCACATCTCATCGCCAGCCCCACCTCGCGAACCATCTAGCGATGAAGATGTTTAAAAACTTTTATTTATTGTTTTATGTTGTTACTTTATTCTATTTTAAGACTACTTTTTATTTTTATTTAAGCTTATTTTTATTAGGTTTTATAATTATTATTTTACAATTTTTAATTTCGGTTATTTCATTACGAGTAATTATTCTTCTTTATATATTTCCTGAAAAAGTTCCTAATTTTATCACAGTTATAAAGAGCTCCAAAGCTCACTATTACTTAGGAACTTGGAACCCCACTGGGAAAGGTTCTCCACGACTGCCATGACCTGCTCGACCACGACCATAGCCAACAAGAGATATAATATTCTTTTGGTGCAACATTTGTGGAACCCAACCTTTACCACCACAGGAGTATCCTCCTCCACCCTCATCATTCCTTCGGCCGTTTATTCTCCATGACTCCAATTCAAGGAGTTCATTCATCATTCAGGAAGTTTCACTTCTCTTCCTATCTTATGATTATTAATCTATCTTTGTCAATATATCTTTCTTTGTACATTGAGGGCAATGTACATCTTAAGTGTGGGGGGTCTTTTATATCATCATTAGAAATCCTTGAATTTTGTCTTATTCTCACGTGAATCACTCATATCACTATTAGAATGAATTTTGATTAATTTATGATTTTTTTGATATGTCTTGAATTAAAACATAGGTATTTATGCATTGATTATTTAAACTTTAGGACATTAGGGAATCAAGCATGATAAGTTGATTTTTAAAGAATTAAAAACTTTTAGGTTGTTTCCCTAAGTTTAGGTATTATCTTGAGTTGAAATTCACAAGTTTGAACATCAAAAAGCCATATTTTTTGTGAGATTTTGAGACTTAAGAGCATATTTTATTCCTTTCATGCTCACTTTTATTATGAGTGCGTCAATATTGAATTGTTATTCTAGAACTTGCTTGATTATGCATGTCAAGACCACACCATTTGGTTTGATTTGTCAAGATGATAAAGGCACTTAGGTTTAATCCACTCACTCCACAAAAGCCTACCTTCATAATTAACCCTTAGTGAACCCCTTTGAGCCTAACAAAACATTAATTGACTTACCCTCAATATTAACCCATAACCCATTATTGTTGAAATCCCCTAATTTGATCCCTATTTTTGTCGAGATTTGATTTGAACTAATTGCTTAGCTATGTTTTGTTCTTCTATGTATTTGAATTGTTCTTTAAAAAAATCACTTCAATACATATTAGTAGTAATTTGTCGTTTTTGAGCTTGAGTGTTAAGTCTATATTCTGAAAAGAAGCTCACTTGTATTCAACTGATGACTAGTTATTTTTTCTAGCTAGGTAATTTTTCAATTCAATCTCGACTCTAACATCTTCTTTCAGCTTGTGACCACACCCCTAACCAAAGCCACATTACAACCCTCTAAAAAGACCTTTTTGATTGATGTATCAGCTCAATATATAGTGATGGAAATTTGATTTTCAAGCAAGCCTATGGTAATAACTTTTCATATCGACTAATGAGTGCTTTTATTGATGTCCTTAAACACCCTGAGTGATTTGAGTGAATCTTTAGTGAGGATGTTAAACTCTGTGGTATTTTGATCAAAGGTAATCACTTAGATGAGGGGAGACACCTATGTTTTCGTGATAAAATGCTCAACTTGGAATGTTTGAAACTTTAATGTACTTTTAGTTGAATTTTCAATGTATGAGTACTTATGGATTATTTTGAGATATTATTGATAGGGATTATAAATTGAGAAGAATTTATTTTGATTATGAGTTGAGGATTTTTGCTTAAGGACAAGCAAATGCTTAAGTGTGGGGTTATTTGATAAACCGTAATCTATCCATATTTTTGTCCCACACTTAGCCTATTTATGAATGGTTTCTCCTTAGATTTGGTGAATTCGATGCTCCTAATCTTTTAATTTCATGTTTTATACTTAGGAGAGTATAAGAGAGTAAAAAGAGTGAGAAACGAGCCGAAAATAGAGAAAATGGACCCACGTAGAAAATCAACATGGCTTGGAATTTCTCACACGGGCGTGTCACACGGCTGTGTCCCTTTGGCAGGATTGAAGCATGACTTATACGGGTATACTACACGCCCATGCCTGTTCAACAGCCTTGACCACAGGCTGGAGTAATCGCACACGGGCGTGTCACACGGGCATGTCCCTGCTGAGCCCAAGTATAACCTTATTCAGAAAAGGCCAATTTTGGGGGCTCTTAGGCATTCTAAAGCCTATTTAAACACCTGATGAGGCACTTAGAAGAGGGACGCAGATTAGGAAGCAAGGAATTACTCAAGGAAAGCTGATTGATCCATCCTAGAGGCCGAATTCATCATCAAGACTAAAGATCTCCCTTCAAGTTCCTTCAGGAATTTTGGGTTTTCTTATGTTTTGTTATCTTTATGCTTTTGAGATGTTTTCTTTCATAGGTATGAACTAAACCCCCTAAATACCTAAGGGGAATGAAACCTAAGACGGATCTGGTTATTATTATCTGAATTGTATGATAAATATTTGACTTGTTCTTAATTATGTGTTCTTAATTCTTGTTTTGATATTCCAGGATATTGATTCAAGTTAAACTCCTATTCAGAGGAGGAATAGAACCTGTCTAAGAGTAAATTTGTGTGACAGCCCAAAGTTGACCCTAGTCGGGAAGTGGTTTCGGGACCGCTAAACCGAGTCACCGAAATGTTTGAATGTGATACTTATTGTCTAGAATATGTAATTATGAATGTGTGAAAATTTCAAGCTTCAATTTGGTTGATTTCATGTGAATTTAGTCAATAGGACTTATGTGATAAAATTCTAAAATGTGATAGGTCAATGTGTGAGGACCTATTAGTGCATGTGGACAAAGGGGGGACTTGCATGTCAAATTCCCCCCCCTAATGAGTAGTGGCCGGCCATGACAAGGAATGATGGGCAAAACATGTCATGAAACATGTTTTGTTAATGGAAGAATAAAATAAGGAGTATGGGTAATAAAGAAATGGAAACAAAAGAAAAAAAATGGGTGGTTGCCCCCCCCATTGCCGTGAGCTAAAGAGTAGAAAGGAGAAAAATTTGTGTTCATCCTTTCTCACCTTCATTTTAGCCTAAATTAGAAAGAAAAACAAAGAAAAAAATTTCTCATCCTTTGGTTCATCCTTGGCCAAAAATTTTAAGGAGGAAAGAAGAAGAAAGGTGAAGAGATTCGGCCATGCATGTAGCTAGGCTAAGGTATGTTTGATGATGTTCCATGAGATGCATGCATGATTTAGTTGTTAGCTTGAGTTCTACCTAGCCCATGGTCTAAATCTTGCTATGTGATGGAAATGGCACTTGACCATGGATGCATCATTCTTGGTTGATGTTTGATGTTGTGGTGATGAGGTATGAGGATGAGTTAAGATTCGGCCTAGGTGGAGGTTGTGTTAATGCCATTGCATGCAAAATATGAAGCTTGTTAATGATGCATGTGATGATGGCTTGATGATTCTTGAACCTCCTTTTTAGCATTTTTGTGTGAGCACATATGTGCATTGGTTGCTAAATGGAGAAGAATCGGCTAGCAAGATGTGTGCTAAGGCCGAATGTAACTTTGCATGTTAATGAGCAATGCATGTGTTAAATTGATGAAAAGGGGAGGATGCTTTACTAGTGTGTATATGTGTGTATTAAGTGTTGAAATCGACCCCAAAAATAGACATGCATATTCGGCCAAGGGGAAAGAAATTAGCTAATATGTTGTGTTGATGCATGATTTTTGCATGTATGAGACTTTAATGTCTAATGTATAAATATGGGCTAAGTGCCTTGTGTTCATCTTTTTGATGCCTAAATGATGAAATCAATTTATTTGTTTGATTAAGCTCAAGAGCAAAGGGGAAATAAATCCGATAAAGGGAAGGAAAAAGTGGTTGAATAGCTAGCGGAATCGTTCGACAACACCCGAGGTAAGTTCTTGAGTAAGAGAGCTTAAATTACGATGTGATTAAATCATGCTCTATGTGTGGCTATTGAGCCGAATGTGCAAGGATGATATGTGCCTTGTGTTTGAGTTTCGCAAATGAAAATGAAATATGAATGTGCCATGAATTATTGTTAGAGGTGCATGATTAATTGAATGCTGTCCGGGCTAAGTCCCGAAGGCTTTGTGCTAAGTGAATATATCCGGACTAAGATCCGAAGGCCTTTGTGCGAGATACTAAATCCGGGTTAAGTCCCGAAGGCATTCGTGCGAGTTATTAAATCCGGGTTAAGTCCCGAAGGCATTCGTGCGAGTTATTAAATCCGGGTTAAGTCCCGAAGGCATTCGTGCGAGTTGTTAAATCCGGGTTATGTCCCGAAGGCATTGTGTGAGTTACTAAAACCGGGCTATGTGCCGAAGGCATTTGAACGAGGAGCTATATCCGGTTAAATCCCGAAGGTACGTGATTTGGTAATGAATGAGCTTGCTGTAAAATTCCAGCGAATACTCGAAAAACATCCAATATGGGGATATGTTACGTATGTGTTGAATTTAATCGAGCCCTTACAAATAAATGTTCGCTCAGTTGATAAACGAGCTACCGGCCTTCGGCCAAGTTAGTTTATTGTGTATGTACATAAGGGTTGTTAATGTTGTGAAGCAAGTTTGATATCGGTAAATTGCGTATTATGAAATATTCCGTTTAGCTAAATGTGTGCTATTCTTTGTGCATGCTGGAATTCCTTGCTCAAACTTACTAAGCATAAATTGCTTACTCGTTACATTGCTCATCTGTTTTATAGATTTTTGGTTCTCCAGCTATCGGACTCGGGATCTTGAAGTCGAAGTCGCCCACACTATCAAAGGCTCTTTTGGGTACTATTTTGGTTGAATTTTGATATGGCATGTATAGGACTACCCATTGTTGTCTTTCGAGTACTTTATGAAATGTATAAGTGTACAGCCATGCGAAAATGGCTTGTAGAAGTGGAGTATGGCATTAGACCATTCGTATTTATGAATGTATAGATGGTTTCATGATGTAACTATAGTTGGAATGGAAGTGTTGAGCAAATGATCAGCCACTAGAATGGCTAAGTATGATCATATGTGGGCTTATGTATGACAAGGCCCTAGTTGGTCCATGAAACCCCAAATTAGGTAAGGTTTACTTTGAAAACAGAAGCTGATAGCAGCAGTGGTGTGGATTGGAAAAATCACAAGAATTCGTAGGAGTGGAATTAAATAGTGAATAAATTATGTAATCGAACCTTGATGAATCTACTTTCATATGGAAGTAACGAAACAATCATAGGAACAGTACAGTAAGAGATATTCGGGTTCTTGTGGAACAGGGCCAGAACAGTTTCTGGATTCCCTGTTCCGCCTTTAGAAATTCACTATAAATTGACCAGAGATAATTAGGGGTCATACCATATATTTATGGATTCCTCTCTGAGTCTAGTTTCCATAGAAACAAACGGCATCAGTATTGAAGCTCTGTGCAGAGAGATATCCCAGTCGTAATGGGAAAAGGTCAGTGTAGTCGACCCCTGTAACATGGGAGACTTTGACTAATAAACTGTACTAATTGGCCCAACCAAAAATTCTAGAAAAAAATACATAGGTGGGGACATGAGTCTAGTTTCAGGGAAAAATCACAAAACTGATTTTTGAGTTGTGAAACTCAAGATATGATTTTTGAAGCGACTAGTACTCAGACTGGGCAGTGTCTGGAAAAATTTTTCAAAGTTTGTTGACATCTCGTGTCCGACTCCGGTGTCGGTCTCGGGTTCGGGGTGTTACATTTTATTGATATCAGAGCTACGGTTTAGTCGATTCTAGGACTACCGTAATGTTTTGGGTCTAGCTATACATGCCATTTTATGTGATTACTTGATAGTGTGGTGATTTCTGACAATTGTAAATGTGTTTATTTATAGTAATGGATCCCGATCGTGACCGAGAGGTAGCTGATGATCTTGAGAGTGTAGCGCCTGCTCCCGCACAAGGGACAGTGCCGGCAGACTCTCAACCTAATGCTAGTAATCCGAATGATGAAGCTAGACAAGCATTCTATAGCGTGATGAATGATTGGTTTAACCAATACATTCGAACTAATATGGCTGTTCCACAACCTCCATTCCCGACAAATACTACCCCCGCACCTACAATACCACCGGTAACGGACCAAATAAGGTCAAATAAGCCCCCAGTTGACAGAATCCGAAAACATGGGGCTACTGAATTTAAGGCTATGGATAGCGATGATGCCGAGCAAGCTGAATTTTGGCTGGACAACACTATCCGGGTACTCGATGAGCTATCTTGTACACCCGATGAATGCCTAAAGTGTGCTATCTCCTTGCTACGTGATTCTGCCTACTATTGGTGGAGTACTCTGACTTCTATTGTGCCCCGAGAGCAAGTAACTTGGGAGTTTTTCCAAACTGAGTTTCGGAAAAAGTATATCAGTCAGAGATTTGTTGATCAAAAACGGAAGGAATTTCTTGAGCTTAAGCAAGGCTTCATGTCGGTTACTGATTACGAGCGAAAATTTGTTAGACTTAGCAAATACGCTCGGGAATGTGTTTCGTCCGAAGCTATTATGTGTAAACGCTTCGAGGATGGGCTGAATGAAGATATAAAAATGTTCGTTGGCGTTCTTGAAATACGAGAGTTCGTGGTACTTGTTGAACGAGCTTGTAAAGCCGAAGAGCTTAGAAAAGAAAAGCAAAGAGTTGATGAGGGAACTGGAGAGTTTCGTAAAAGATCCTCGGGGAGGTCTCTTCAACAGACACCGAAGAGATTTCGAGATGATGCGGGCCAGTTTAGAGGCACTTCGGGCCTTTTTAGACGAGATCGTGATCGACCCCCTGTGGGTACACGAGGCACTTCGGTCGCCAGTGTTGGGAATGAACGTCGAGACAGGACGAAATGCCGATATTGCGGTAAATGGCATTCGGGGAGTTGTAGATTTCCTGACCGCTCCTGTTATAAATGCGGATCAGTTGACCACTTCATTAAAGATTGCCCGAGGTTGTCGGGACAGAATGCAAATCAGAGTGGGAGACCGGGTGCTACCACTGCTCGAGGTAGACCATCTGGAAATATAGGCAATGCTAGTGGTGGTCAGAGAGGATCTAGAGATGATATAACCAGATCCGAAGCCCGTGCGCCTGCTAGAGCTTATGCTATACGTGCCCGCGAGGATGCTTCTTCGCCTGATGTTATTACCGGTACATTCACTCTCTTTGATACTAATGTAATTGCTTTGATTGACCCCGGTTCTACTCATTCTTACATATGTGAAACCTTAGCCTCCAGTAAGACTTTACCTATTGAGTCTACTGAGTTCGTAATTAGGGTGTCAAATCCCTTGGGTCGTTACGTGCTTGTCGACAAAGTGTGCAAGAAATGTCCCCTGGAAATTCGAGGTTCCTGTTTCCCGACGAACTTGATGCTTTTTCCGTTTGATGAATTTGATGTTATCCTTGGTTTGGATTGGTTGACCGCGCATGATGCGATTGTGAATTGCAAGAGCAAGACTATTGATTTGAGATGCGCAAATAACGAAGTAGTCCGAATTGAGTCTGCGGACTTGGAGGGGATGCCAGCTGTAATATCAGCAATGTTGGCACAGAAATATGTAAGAAAAGGGTGCGAAGCATACCTTGCGTATGTACTTGGTGACAAAGAATTAGAAAAGAAACCCGAATCTGTGCCGGTGGTTTGTGAATACCCGGATGTTTTTCCGGAAGAATTACCGGGTTTACCACCTGTTCGGGAGGTAGAGTTTGGTATTGAGCTTGTACCTGGGACTACGCCGATTTCGATAGCTCCGTATCGTATGGCACCAACCGAGTTAAAGGAGTTGAAAGCTCAGTTGCAAGAACTGACGGATAGAGGTTTCGCTCGACCAAGTTTCTCACCTTGGGGTGCACCAGTATTGTTCGTGAAAAAGAAGGACGGAACCATGAGGTTGTGCATTGACTATCGTCAGCTGAATAAAGTGACGATAAAGAACAAATATCCGTTGCCGCGCATCGATGATTTGTTCGACCAACTGAAGGGAGCCTCAGTGTTCTCAAAAATAGATTTGAGATCGGGCTATTATCAGTTGCGAATCCGAGATTCAGATATTCCCAAAACTGCCTTCAGAACGAGATATGGTCACTACGAATTCTTAGTGATGCCGTTTGGGCTCACTAATGCCCCTGCAGTATTTATGGATTTGATGAATCGGATCTTCAGGCCGTATTTGGATCGGTTCGTAGTGGTGTTCATTGATGACATTTTGGTCTATTCAAGAGACGAGACCGAACATGCTGAGCATCTGAGGCTAGTGCTGCAAATTTTGCGGGATAAGCAGTTATATGCTAAGTTTAGTAAGTGTGATTTCTGGTTAAGAGAGGTTAGCTTCTTGGGTCATGTGGTATCCGCGTCGGGTATTCGAGTTGACCCGAACAAAATTTCAGCCATACTTGACTGGAAACCTCCGAGAAATGTTACTGAAGTTCGGAGCTTTTTGGGGCTCGCCGGTTATTACCGACGATTTGTGAAAGGTTTCTCGATGATAGCCACACCAATGACGAAGCTACTTCAAAAGGATGTTAAGTTCGAGTGGACGGAGAAATGTCAGAAAAGTTTCGACCAACTGAAAACTCATTTGACTGAAGCTCCAATTTTGGTGCAACCCGAATCAGGTAAAGAGTTTGTCATCTATAGTGACGCATCCCTACTTGGGTTGGGTTGCGTATTGATGCAAGAAAGTCGAGTCGTGGCCTATGCGTCGAGACAATTGAAGCCACATGGGAGGAATTATCCGACCCATGATCTCGAACTAGCTGCCATCGTGTTTGCTTTAAAAATATGGCGACATTATCTGTTTGGTGAGAAGTGCCATGTATTTTCGGATCACAAAAGTCTCAAATATTTGATGACTCAACGAGACTTGAATCTGCGACAAAGACGTTGGCTTGAGTTGTTGAAAGATTACGAGCTTGTCATTGATTACCACCCGGGAAAGGCTAACGTGGTTGCGGACGCCTTAAGCCGGAAGTCATTGTTTGCTTTACGAGCGATGAACGTGCATTTGTCTGTTCTACCAGACAGTGTGTTAGTAGCTGAATTAAAAGCTAAACCATTATTGACTCACCAAATTCGTGAAGCTCAGAAAGTCGATGATGAATTGGTTGCAAAACGGGCTAAGTGTTTTCCGAACGAGGAATCGGAGTTTCAAATTGATGATGATGATTGTTTGAGGTTCAGAAATCGTTTGTGTGTTCCAAGGAATTCGGAACTCATTTCGATGATTCTGAACGAAGCCCATTGTAGCCGAATGTCAATTCACCCGGGGAGTACGAAAATGTACAACGATTTGAAACGTCAATTTTGGTGGCATGGTATGAAACGGGACATCTCCGACTTTGTTTCGAGATGTTTGATATGTCAACAAGTGAAAGCGGAACATCAAGTGCCTTCAGGATTACTCCAGCCGATCATGATACCCGAGTGGAAATGGGATCGAGTCACAATGGACTTTATGTCCGGACTGCCCTTGTCAGCAAGTAAGAAGGATGCGATATGGGTTATTGTTGATAGACTGACTAAGTCGGCTCATTTCATCCCCGTATGTACGGATTTTTCACTGGAGAAACTAGCTGAATTGTGCGTTTATCAAATTGTGAGATTACACGGGGTACCTGTTTCTATCGTGTCGGATAGAGATCCGAGATTCACCTCACGATTTTGGAAGAAATTGCAAGAAGCTCTGGGTACCAAGCTGCATTTTAGCACTGCTTTTCACCCCCAAACCGATGGTCAATCCGAGCGGATAATTCAGATACTTGAGGATATGTTGAGATGTTGCATCCTCGAGTTCAGTAGTTCATGGGAACGGTATTTACCTTTGATTGAATTCGCTTACAACAATAGTTTTCAATCAAGTATTAAGATGGCACCTTACGAGGCTTTGTACGGTCGTAAATGCCGTACACCATTGTTTTGGACCGAGCTCGGTGAAAGTAAAATTTTCGGAGTTGATTTGATTAGAGATGCTGAACAGAAAGTAAAGGTAATCCGTGAAAGTCTGAAGGTAGCCACGGATCGTCAGAAATCGTACGCAAATTTGAAACGAAAAGACATCGAGTATCAGGTGGGAGACAAAGTGTTCCTTAAGATTTCACCTTGGAAAAAGATACTCAGGTTCGGCCATAAGGGCAAGTTGAGCCCAAGATTCATTGGGCCGTACGAAATCTCCGAACGAGTTGGCCCGGTTGCGTATAGATTGATTTTGCCCCCGGAGCTTGAAAAGATTCATGACGTCTTTCATGTTTCGATGCTTCGACGCTATCGATCTGATCCATCGCACATAATTAGCCTATCAGAGGTTGAAATTCAAGTCGACATGAACTATGAAGAAGAACCGATGCGTATCCTAGCTCGTGAAGTGAAGGAGTTGCGAAACAAAAGAGTTCCGCTAGTAAAGGTGTTATGGCTCAAACACGGGATCGAGGAAGCAACTTGGGAGACCGAGAGCTCGATGAAAGAACGATACCCAAACCTATTTACCGGTAAGATTTTCGGGGACGAAAATTTCTTAAGTGGGGGAGAGTTGTGACAGCCCAAAGTTGACCCTAGTCGGGAAGTGGTTTCGGGACCGCTAAACCGAGTCACCGAAATGTTTGAATGTGATACTTATTGTCTAGAATATGTAATTATGAATGTGTGAAAATTTCAAGCTTCAATTTGGTTGATTTCATGTGAATTTAGTCAATAGGACTTATGTGATAAAATTCTAAAATGTGATAGGTCAATGTGTGAGGACCTATTAGTGCATGTGGACAAAGGGGGGACTTGCATGTCAAATTCCCCCCCCTAATGAGTAGTGGCCGGCCATGACAAGGAATGATGGGCAAAACATGTCATGAAACATGTTTTGTTAATGGAAGAATAAAATAAGGAGTATGGGTAATAAAGAAATGGAAACAAAAGAAAAAAAATGGGTGGTTGCCCCCCCATTGCCGTGAGCTAAAGAGTAGAAAGGAGAAAAATTTGTGTTCATCCTTTCTCACCTTCATTTTAGCCTAAATTAGAAAGAAAAACAAAGAAAAAAATTTCTCATCCTTTGGTTCATCCTTGGCCAAAAATTTTAAGGAGGAAAGAAGAAGAAAGGTGAAGAGATTCGGCCATGCATGTAGCTAGGCTAAGGTATGTTTGATGATGTTCCATGAGATGCATGCATGATTTAGTTGTTAGCTTGAGTTCTACCTAGCCCATGGTCTAAATCTTGCTATGTGATGGAAATGGCACTTGACCATGGATGCATCATTCTTGGTTGATGTTTGATGTTGTGGTGATGAGGTATGAGGATGAGTTAAGATTCGGCCTAGGTGGAGGTTGTGTTAATGCCATTGCATGCAAAATATGAAGCTTGTTAATGATGCATGTGATGATGGCTTGATGATTCTTGAACCTCCTTTTTAGCATTTTTGTGTGAGCACATATGTGCATTGGTTGCTAAATGGAGAAGAATCGGCTAGCAAGATGTGTGCTAAGGCCGAATGTAACTTTGCATGTTAATGAGCAATGCATGTGTTAAATTGATGAAAAGGGGGAGGATGCTTTACTAGTGTGTATATGTGTGTATTAAGTGTTGAAATCGACCCCAAAAATAGACATGCATATTCGGCCAAGGGGAAATAAATTAGCTAATATGTTGTGTTGATGCATGATTTTTGCATGTATGAGACTTTAATGTCTAATGTATAAATATGGGCTAAGTGCCTTGTGTTCATCTTTTTGATGCCTAAATGATGAAATCAATTTATTTGTTTGATTAAGCTCAAGAGCAAAGGGGAAATAAATCCGATAAAGGGAAGGAAAAAGTGGTTGAATAGCTAGCGGAATCGTTCGACAACACCCGAGGTAAGTTCTTGAGTAAGAGAGCTTAAATTACGATGTGATTAAATCATGCTCTATGTGTGGCTATTGAGCCGAATGTGCAAGGATGATATGTGCCTTGTGTTTGAGTTTCGCAAATGAAAATGAAATATGAATGTGCCATGAATTATTGTTAGAGGTGCATGATTAATTGAATGCTGTCCGGGCTAAGTCCCGAAGGCTTTGTGCTAAGTGAATATATCCGGACTAAGATCCGAAGGCCTTTGTGCGAGATACTAAATCCGGGTTAAGTCCCGAAGGCATTCGTGCGAGTTATTAAATCCGGGTTAAGTCCCGAAGGCATTCGTGCGAGTTATTAAATCCGGGTTAAGTCCCGAAGGCATTCGTGCGAGTTGTTAAATCCGGGTTATGTCCCGAAGGCATTGTGTGAGTTACTAAAACCGGGCTATGTGCCGAAGGCATTTGAACGAGGAGCTATATCCGGTTAAATCCCGAAGGTACGTGATTTGGTAATGAATGAGCTTGCTGTAAAATTCCAGCGAATACTCGAAAAACATCCAATATGGGGATATGTTACGTATGTGTTGAATTTAATCGAGCCCTTACAAATAAATGTTCGCTCAGTTGATAAACGAGCTACCGGCCTTCGGCCAAGTTAGTTTATTGTGTATGTACATAAGGGTTGTTAATGTTGTGAAGCAAGTTTGATATCGGTAAATTGCGTATTATGAAATATTCCGTTTAGCTAAATGTGTGCTATTCTTTGTGCATGCTGGAATTCCTTGCTCAAACTTACTAAGCATAAATTGCTTACTCGTTACATTGCTCATCTGTTTTATAGATTTTTGGTTCTCCAGCTATCGGACTCGGGATCTTGAAGTCGAAGTCGCCCACACTATCAAAGGCTCTTTTGGGTACTATTTTGGTTGAATTTTGATATGGCATGTATAGGACTACCCATTGTTGTCTTTCGAGTACTTTATGAAATGTATAAGTGTACAGCCATGCGAAAATGGCTTGTAGAAGTGGAGTATGGCATTAGACCATTCGTATTTATGAATGTATAGATGGTTTCATGATGTAACTATAGTTGGAATGGAAGTGTTGAGCAAATGATCAGCCACTAGAATGGCTAAGTATGATCATATGTGGGCTTATGTATGACAAGGCCCTAGTTGGTCCATGAAACCCCAAATTAGGTAAGGTTTACTTTGAAAACAGAAGCTGATAGCAGCAGTGGTGTGGATTGGAAAAATCACAAGAATTCGTAGGAGTGGAATTAAATAGTGAATAAATTATGTAATCGAACCTTGATGAATCTACTTTCATATGGAAGTAACGAAACAATCATAGGAACAGTACAGTAAGAGATATTCGGGTTCTTGTGGAACAGGGCCAGAACAGTTTCTGGATTCCCTGTTCCGCCTTTAGAAATTCACTATAAATTGACCAGAGATAATTAGGGGTCATACCATATATTTATGGATTCCTCTCTGAGTCTAGTTTCCATAGAAACAAACGGCATCAGTATTGAAGCTCTGTGCAGAGAGATATCCCAGTCGTAATGGGAAAAGGTCAGTGTAGTCGACCCCTGTAACATGGGAGACTTTGACTAATAAACTGTACTAATTGGCCCAACCAAAAATTCTAGAAAAAAATACATAGGTGGGGACATGAGTCTAGTTTCAGGGAAAAATCACAAAACTGATTTTTGAGTTGTGAAACTCAAGATATGATTTTTGAAGCGACTAGTACTCAGACTGGGCAGTGTCTGGAAAAATTTTTCAAAGTTTGTTGACATCTCGTGTCCGACTCCGGTGTCGGTCTCGGGTTCGGGGTGTTACAATTTGTCATAATTAAGCGAAGTTGATTGCACGCCTAGAGATAGGGTGATAAGATTTTGTTGGTTTTGGGTGAAACCTAATAAGGGAATCCATAGATCGAGTTAATGCAATTCTAGGATGTTAATTAGAAAGAGATTTCAATTATTCAACCTAGGGTTAAACGTTATTAGTCTCGAGAGAGATAATAATTCAACTTAGGGATTTCTACGGATCAAGTCAACTGAATAAATCGTCTGATTCAGTGTCAAATAACAAGTGAAGTCTAAGTGGATTTTTCCTTAGGTATTGTCTTAATCAATCGAATTTTCCCAAAAGTAGTTTCCCAAATTTTCTTCCTGTGCATTCTTAGTTAATAATTAATTTAGATAACCAAACCTCTTAATTTTTTAGGCTAGATAATAAAAAGGAAGTAAATACTAGTACTCGTTGTTCCTATGGGTTCGGCAATTCGATCTTGCTGAACTATACTATTGTTTGATAGGTACACTTGCCTTAATCGTGATAATAAGTTAGTCTCAAGAACGATTCATTCATAAATCTTTAAAACCTGTCACGAATATCACGTATCAGTAAACAACACCACAGTGTCCCTATTATGGACCCACAAGGTCCAAAACATACATTAAAAGCGATCCAGGACTAAACCGAGAACTATAGAAAATTTTAGAATTAATAGGGTTATACCTCACACGCCCGTGTGGAGGCAAAGCATACACCCGTGTGCTTAGGGACACACCCGTGTTGAATTATTTGGATTTATCTTTCATTTTTAACCTACAGGGATTCTCACACGGCCAAGCACATGCCCGTGTCCCTAGCCCGTGTTCTTCACACGACCTAGACATGCCCATGTCATTGCCTATGTTCAAAAACCCAGACATTCTATTTATGATGTCATCATTCATTTTGAGGCACACGACCAAGGCACACATCCGTATGCTAGGCCGTGCCCTCCACATGATTGAGACACACTGCTATGTCTCACCCCGTGTGTTCAGTAGCATGAAAACTGACCTAAAATTTTAAGTGCAGGGGACACACGGGCAGGCAAAACGACCATGGGGCTGACCGTGTGTCACACACGGCCTAGACACATGCCTGTGTATCTACCCGTGTGGACCTTTTTAGGGCATTTTCCAAGCCATTGGTCACCCTCTTTCCTCCATACACACTTAGAGACTTCAATGGTATTTTACATGGCTTAATTATACTCTCAAACAACCTTGACATAACTCATTGCATGTTAACTCATAGCACATTTTACATTTTACACTTACGCCATATTATAACCATAAACCATTATATGCTATGTCCACTCTCAAGTTATTAGGTCCCATGTCAATCATCCATTCATGATAAGCCTCATCATCATATCTCATGAAACATTTAAACATAGACATGTATCATTAGTAGGTTTACAACCTACATCAATATGAGCCATATCTCATGGCCATATACAAAAGAATAAGTATACCATTTAGGCATTTACATTAACTAGCCAAATGACACATATAACAAAATAATCGAAAATCCTATACATGTCATTAAACAAAATAAAAGTATCTATATACCAAAGCAGAACAAGTCAATAGTGTGTTGATTCTCCAACCGTCTTCCAATCTTCACGTGTCCACGAGCTCTGTAAGACAGGGAAAAGAGAAGGGGGTAAGCATTTATATGCTTAGTAAGTCCGGATAACTATAAAGTGAACTTACCGACTAATTAGCATACAACCATATTTAGGCAATAATTCCAACAAGCATGAAATAGTTTCCCTATCACATACACTCAATCATCAAGTTAGTCTCATAACAATACATCATGTCATTAGTCTTAGATGAGCTCATCAATTCAATATTTCCATTTCTATTTCTCATGTTAATCCCGTGGAATTCCTCGAAAATCTCAATGGATAGCCCAATTATTTTCAAGTCATACAAGTGATCATCTCAAGTACGCACTCCCGTGAACCTTATATCTTACGGTGGAATTACCAGTCCAGGCTAAATCCCCTGTAGTAGTAACTCATAGAGCAATTTCGGGATTACCAGTCCAGGCTAAATCCCTCTTAACGACAATTGCTCTCATAAGCTCAGATCTAAATTGCCAGTCTAGGCTAAATTCAGTCCACAATAGGATTACCCGTCTGGGCTAAATCCTTAATGCACCCATATTCTTCATGAGGCTTGATCACTTAAGAAACACTCGTCCAGGCTAGATCCTTTCTATTTTGAGCTCATCAAATTACCCATCCGGGCTAAATCCTTTTCTGCAACACATGCAGGATCTCATGTCATGTAAGCCATAATTTATCCATTAGATCTCCATTTCTATTTCAACCAGGACATTTATCGTCTTTCATTCACACAAGCACATTTCACGAATTATCATGCCTTGAATATCTAAATTTTCATACATTCAAGAACATACATGTTTAAGTATATTAAGACTCTTAACACTTTAGGTTATATGAACTTACCTGGTAATTGCTTCAGTTTTGTATTTCGGTTATTCCGAAACCTTTCGTTTTCCATGGTCGACCTTTGGAATTGGTTCCTCGAGGTCTATATCAATAAAATTTGACTATTAATACATCACATTTTTTATTTTAGAATTTAAAACTCACCCCAGGCAAAATGACCAATTTGCCCCTAACTTTTTACACTTTTACATTTTAATCCTAAGGCTCGCATAAAGAAATGCATGAAATTTCTAAGTTACCCAAGCCTAGCCAAATATTTTTCTTGCCTATAGCAGCCCACATTTTCTTTCTTTTCACATTTTTCTACCCATTTTCACAACTTTTACAAAATGGTCCCTTAAGCTCTTTCCATGAAAAACTACTTAGTAAAAGTTATTTAGTAGCCTTTAAACTCTCATATTCCTCCATAAATCATCAAAACACAAACATATCATGCATGGGTAAATTTTTTAACATGAACCCTAGCTTGAAATATGGGTAGAAATAGAGAGAGCATGTTACGAGGATCTCAAAAATACAAAAAGCATTAAAAACGGGACAAGGGAGCACTTACTATTGAGCTTGAAATGTTGAAAACTCTAGCTATGGAGAGCATGCAAATTTTGACAGCATGGAGAAGATGAAGGACATGATTTTGGCTTATTTTTCCCTTTTTATTTTTTAATTAACCAAATGACCAAAATGCCCTTCATTACTAAACTTCCAAAATTTTCCATGCATGCCCATTTTTGTCCAAAAACTTAGAAATTGGGAAAATTCTCTTTAAGGACCTCTTATTAATAATCCATAGCAATTTCATACTAATTTCTTCTAGAACCCAAGTTTTGCAATTTATTCAATTTGGTCATTAATTTCTAATTGGACACCTTACACATAAAATTTCTTCACGAAACTTAACACATGCTTATTTTCATATCCTAGACCTCATAATGATCATAAAATAATTATTTTAACATCGAATTTTTGGTCCCAAAATCGTATTTCGACTAGACCCTAATTCAGGATGTTACATTTTCATCTTTTGGTTTTTATTTAATATACATTATTTATTTAATTACTAAATTAACCTTGATTAATAACATTAAAATTCCACTATCCCATGTCCATCTATGTCTATTCATGAATTCAATGGTCCATTTACAACATAAGAACCTCACATTTAAAAAGACATAACAATTTGGCACTTAATCAAATAGAATGCTACTTTTGCATTTTCTGTGATTAAGTCCTTTTTCAAAATTAACCACACAAATGATAAAAGTTTCACACGAAACCTTCACACATGCTTAAACATATACTGTAAACACAAAAAATAATATTTAAATATTTTTGACTCATATTTGTGGTCCCGAAACCACTAGTCTGACTAGGGTTTAAACCGGGCTGTTACAACTAAAATGTAAAATTGTGAAACTGAAGAAAAATGCTAAATTTTTATGAATACATGTGCTGTAAATTTTGTAATGAGATTTTGGTTATAGGTTAAATTGTACAAGTTTCATTTTCCAAGCCCAGGGATGAAATTAGAATTTATGGAAAAGTTGGGGGCAAAATGGTAATTTTTCCTAGGACGTAAATTGAGTCCAAATGAGTATGATATCTAAATCTATTTATATAGATCCGGACAACACAAATTCGAGGTTAGATCAAGGACAAGAAGAGGTTTCGAATTAGTAGATTACTTACGCGAAGTGTCGAGGTAAGTTCGTGTAACTTAATCGAGTATTTAAATATGTCTAACTGAATGTTGTGTTGTATGGAATGTGACTTATATCGATGTACATTATTTGAATGCTATAATGAAAATTTTAAGACATGCTTGAAATGGTGAAAAAGGGGTTAAGTCCCAATTGAATATTGAATTCTGATGAATATAAGTGTTTTCCCAAAATGGATGAGGTCCTGCATTTGTTGCTGACGGATTTAGCTCGAACGAGTAATCCTATTAACCTCATTATAGAAAGGATTTAGCCCGGACGGGTAATCCTAATATAATACCTCTTGAGTATACGTTATGATTAGGGTTTAACCTGGACTGGTAATCCTAATTGAGCTCCTCTGAGCATACGTTATATAAAGGATTTAGCCTGGGCTAGTAATCTTGTTATACAATATGTGGCTCGAGAGTGTGTTCCTTGGTTATGTGCCCTAATGGGTACTCTTGAATAAGAATTGACAAATTATTTAATCGTACACCTCGAGTGTACTACTTGAGCATCCATAGGAGTTTCAATGATTCAACGGACACAACTCTTAACATGGTATGAGTATTATGAGACAAAATGATAATGTCTTGAAAGAATATTATATGATGAGATCATCTATGTTTACTTGATTGATATGAAGATTTTGGTGACTAACATGTTTGATTGAATGCATGCGTTTAGGCAATTTTGCTAGTGGATGGAAAACATGATATTGTATGCTTATTGGTAAGTTTAGTTTCTGTTATAGGAACTTACTAAGAATGTAATGCTTATTTCATTTTATTTTCCCTTGTTTTATAGTGCTCGGAAGCTCGCGAAGGTTGGAGATCATTGGAGCATCATCACACTATCTACTAGCTATTTTGGGTATTTATAGTAAAATCATTTTGGTATAATGGCATGTATAGCACAACTTGGGCGTTAGTGGCATGTTAATGATGCCTGTAATCTAGCAATTGGAATGGCTAGTAATGGTTGTTTTGGTATACTTGTAATCTCATATTATGGCAGCTATATATATGTTAAGTAGTTGACCAAATTATGTCTAACATGTGGATTAAACTAAGGTAAGATTGTAATCACGTATACATGTAATGATATGCCATGTTGAATGATGGAATTTGCTTAATTTGAAAGCTTGAATTGGTTGGTATTTGGATGTGAGTTTAAGTACAGGTCATTGAGTGATTTTGGGTGAGAAATGAAGCTAGAAGTGGCTTTATTTTTGTCCACACGGGTAGACCCACGGGCGTGTGTCTAGGCCGTGTGTGACACACGGCCTTGTAGCATGGATGTGTAGTTAGGTCGTGTGTCCCCTGCACCTTAATTTTGAGAAACAAAATGCTCAGAATTGAGCACACGGGCAGAGACACGGGCGTGTGTCTCAGACGTGTGTGCTACACAATCTAGAACACGACCGTGTGTCTTAGCCGAGTGAAACCTGCACTTAATTTCGAACTGAATTAATTGACCACACGGCCTAGCACACGGGTGTGTTGAATGGTCATGTGCACAAGTCAAAGTGTTACACGGGGTCGAACACGGCCTGCAGCACGGGTATGTCCCAGGGTCACACGGGCATGTCCTAGGGTCACACGGGCGTGTCCCTTAGACCACAAGGGCGTATGAGCCCTACACCTTGAGAAAAAATTTGTAATTTAACGAAAAATTCTTAAAGTTCTCGAATAATTCCCAACTCGATTCTAGTGCTCGTATTGGGCCTCAAGGGTCCAATTAAAGGACGTTTTAAATGATATCTGTTAATAAATAGTAATTTACATAAATTAATTGTAAAATATTATGAAAGTTTCGATAATGCTTTAAAACCCTGTTCCGACGACGAATATGGGTTAGAGGTGTTACATGTCCTACCAATGTCTGAGGTCTTGCATTTGTTACAGATTCTCCATAACTCGTGTGAGCACCATTGTTAGCTTACATTCCAACCCACAGCTTGTGTGAGAAGGCCCGTTCATAGCTCGTGTAGACAATGATGTAAAGGAAAGATTATGTTTATATGTAAAGGCACACTTTGTTTGAGCTTTCCTGTGTATCCGATGTAATTCTAGATGGTTCAACGGGAAATGAAAAGGTAAGTATTCAAATGGAATTAAATATAATCTTATGGAAATGATTTATGAATTCAATGACGTATTTCATATGGAAATATACTTATCTTATGGTTAAATTCATTTGGATCATGTACAAGTGTACTGACTTATAAATTTGATGATGTTTTATAGGCTTATGCCAAGCTTATGGTTTTGGTTGATATTATACTTATACTTTATATTATGCAAATGAAATGGTAAGTTATGTTTTAGTTTATACGAGCTTACTAAGCACTTGTTTTTTACGTATTTTTTTATTTGTTTAATAGATTATCGGAAGCTCGAGTTGGTTAGAAGCTCATTGGAGACCTATCACACTATCCAACGGTTAATTTGGTAGTTTTTTAGCATTTTGGCCAAGGTTTATAATGGCATGTATAGGGTGGTTTATAATGGTGTTATGATGAATATGTAAATGGTAATTTGGTATGTTTGTGAGTTGATGTTTATGTATGGTTGATGGATTTGTAATGCTTGTTTAGGTAAGCCTTTTTGGTCACATTTTGGAAATTGATGTGTATGGCCTTTTATTACAAGATGTTGGCATGGAAATGGTCATTTATGATGTGTTTAGGGCACATAATAGAAATAGATCTTAATGCATTGAATTAGGTGATGTTAACATTTTTTGATAACTAGTTGGAATGGGTTATTATGTATGAAATGGTGCAATATTGACATGTTTTGATAGTTTTTGTTTTGGTATATTGTGCTGCCTTTGAATGGCATATTCATTAGTTGAAATAGGGTCTTGAATTGGCATTTTGATGTGTGTTTAGGTGATGTTTAGGTCCCTTTAAAGTGTGCATAAATAGGTTGAAAAGTTAAGCATGGAATGATTTTGAGATGGCTTGATTTTAGGTAAATTTTAGGTTCACACTACTTGGAACACGAGTGTGTGACACAGCCGTGTGAGGCACACGGCCTGGCGACACGGTCGTGTGTCATTTAAGGTTTTCTTAAGGTTCAAGTCAGTGAGTTACACGGTCTGGCACACGGATGTGTGGGGCAACTCAGAGAGTTACACGGCCTGGCACACAGGCGTGTGACACGACCGTGTGACCCTACTCAATAAATTAAAAGGGTGAGGACACGGGCCTCTGTTCGAAAGTTATACGGGCTGGGGTGATTCCACACGATCGCAGGACCCCTGTTTCCAATTTTTGCAACTTTTTCCTAAACTTCCTATTTTGTTTTAAATTAGTCCTGAATTGCTTCTAAACTATTTTTAGGGCCTCAAAGGCTTGATTTAGGGACGATATGCATCTGAATGAGTGGTTTATAATATTATTAACATGTTGAATGATATGCTGTTTAAATTTTTTTATTGTATGGTAATTCTCCGTAACCCTAATCCGTCGATGGAGACGGGTTAGGAGAGTTACATTTACTTTTGAGAGCCATCCTCTTTGATGCTCAAGGAAAAGCATCTCCCCAATTGAACTTGATAGATGACATATTAGTTTTTCAACCTATTTGCTCATTTCTGGTTAAACTAAGGATAATTTTAGGTTCACCTACTAATACAAGTTGTCTTTTTGTATTATGATCCGACCACACAGTACCGCTTAGTATTAGTTAAACATTTGATAACCAATGAACCAATATTTTCCTCCATTTTGTTTTGCATGAAAAAAACTAAGGATAATATATAAAGGGTATTAAGGCAATTAATAAATGTTATTATTAAATCGATTTGTTCAAAAAAAAAGTAAACAAAACGAAAATACTATACTTAAAGACAAAACGAAAATACTACACTTAGAGCACCGAATCCAACAACCCCCTTACCTTAGTAAAGTAGATAAGTCATATTTCACATGCTCATACTCTTTACATGTTTCTCAAAACTCCTAGCTATTAGAGTTTTGGTAAATAGATTTGCAAGGTTGTCTTCTAATACGACTTTGACTACATCTACCATTTTGTATCTTACTATCTCCCTTATGATGTGATACTTTCTATTGATGTGCATTGTCCTCTTATTGTTTCTAGCTTCTTTGATGTTAGCTATTACCATTTGGCACTAAGTCTAACACTTCTGCACAACTTTAAACCTTTGAATAGTGGATCTACAACATCTTGATGCTGAGATTTCCTTCCAAGAAAGGGCCATTCAACAAATTCAGGCTTATTTTCATCATGCCAAAGCCTTAAGGAATGATCTATTGGCGAAGTAACTCCGGTAATGCCTTGGAAAACTTACTGAACAAAAAGGGGGAATAGTGCCTATTTGGTGTTGCCACTACTTCTTGTCACAGCTTTTGCTATTGCTTTTTTGTTCTTTTCAATTTTTATTTTGAAGTTGTAACATTAAAATTGTGAACTTTTATTACATTTACTTTGGTGGTTATTTTTATGAACCCTTTTCCAATTTACTTATTATAATATAATTCTTAGTATTTTGATTGTTAATGCAATCCTCATCTTTTTGCATTAATGATTAACGTGCTTGGTTATATTAATAGTAAAGTATAATTTATTAAGGAGAGTTAACTTGGGGGAGCATTTGTATCTTTTGTTGAGTATGTTCTCCTATTGTGATTTTGTTCAAAAAACTTTCAAAGGGAGAGATTGTTTAGACAATTTTTTAGCAGTGCCAAGTAGCAATGGCAATTGGTATCTAGTACTGTTCAGCTCAAAAACATGTATGAGTTGACAAATTTTGGCAACAAAAATATTTGGGCTTTGATTCTAGCCAATACTTTAGACGACTGCAAGTCCATCTTTGATATCCAAAGTGGATATATATCTTGGAGATCATTCGGATTTGGATTGAGATAATTGACTTCCCAAGTTTGGTGGGATCCAATTGAATCATGTGAAACTTGAAAGTATATATTGAAGATTCAAGATTTATTTGGCCTCATTGAAGATATTATTTATGTTTGTTATCCTACTAGTTTTATGAGAAGATTGATTCTAATTGATATAGTATGTTATCAAATATCAATTCCTTATAAATTGTGGAAACTTGTATAGGTGATGTACTAAACTTGGAGTACTTATTTTTGTTTATTGAGGAACATTTCTTTTAAGTGCATTGAGTGAAAAATCAAGTGAGTTACTTGGTTAATGTCCAAAGTTTTTAGGGGGGAACTTAGAGGAGAGTTGTTTAGATCTTACATGCAAAAGTGAGGAGTCAAATCTGGCAAGTGTTAGAGGTTGAAATCACTTGTTGTACGTGTCACTAAGACAGAAGATTATCTCTAGCCAATGCCTCGTAGATATAAAGAAACTGAACTGTGTGAACATATTGTATGTTCATTATTTTTCTACCTTGTTCATACTCAATGCTTAAAGCAGTTAGCACTGGTCTTCAACACTACTTCTAGCACTATGTCTGTTTTGCTTGCAAATATATTTTTTAAAAATTTCAGTCATGATTACAATATATATTTATGCATGTTGAGAACTAATTACTTGTTAAAATTAAAAATCTATTAAAAATTTAAAAAAAATCAATAAATAATGCTTCATTTTTAAACACTATTTGATTCATATTGGTTACTTTTTAGCATAATTTGAGTTATTATGGGTTTTATGTAAAAAAAAATGAAATTACTATGATAAAACTATACAAATTGTCAACTCAAACATGATGCAAAAAATATTGATAGTTATTAAAATATGTTATATCATTAAATAAAATGAACACAACAAATATATGAATATGTCAACTTCTATGTAAAATAATTTATTAAAGTGAAAACAATCTAATAAAAAAGAATTGAACTCAATATGAATCTCTAAATAACCTAAATTTGAAATGATTTAAACGACTAAAACATTTTAGAAAAGTTATTAAAAAATTTTAAAATTTTGATACAATATTTCACTCATAAATAGGAAGATAAATGCATTTTTTAACGCCCTCAAACTTATATTCTCATACTCTAATAACAATGCCAATGACAACCAAATTAAAAATAAATTAACAAAAAAATACTATAAAATTTAAAAATGATAAATTGTTATAAAATATTAAAAATTCTAAACTTTTAAAAATATTATAACAAAATTTTGAAAATAATTCTAATGTGGTTAACCATCGCCTTAGACAACACTAAGCTAAGCATGTGATGGTCCGTCATTAAGGATCTCAAGCCTCTCAGTGGTAGAAACCATCAGGAAGCCTAGCACCACGTGGACTTCACCCAAGCTACCTGTGTTTTAGTAACCGACCTTTTTTAAACAGTTCACTGCTTTAATAACCCTCATGGTTATAAACACTTCCTTCATGACAGCAATATAGGCAACCTCCGGAAGACCATGTGGTGCCCAGCCTCCTCGCCGCTTCCAGCATCGAGAGGCTTCAGATCCTTGACATGAATGTTTGCTTAGCTTTGGTGTCATTAGAGGCTACGGTTAACCAAATTAGCATTTTTTTTTTCAAAAAGAAATCTATAATATTTTAATATTTTTTTTGAAAAAGTATATAGTTTTTTAATAAATTTTAATATTTTTAGAGCTTTAAATTTTTATTTTTTATTTTTAATACATTTTATATTTATAATATATTTATAAATGTTTAATAGTTTAAAAATACATACTTTTTGCATTTTTGAAATATTAGGAAGTTGGGCTTAATTGGAAGCATGACAATTTAGATTGTTTTTTGTTTCCAGTTGACCTTAGACGAAAATAGCAAGTGTCCAATGCTTTTATATATGGGTTCTCTTGATTACATTTAATGATAAATTATTTCATCCACGTTATAGTTTTAACAAATCAGATTAATATAATATTTTTTTAGGTTATAATAAAGCATACATTATGTATCAATCTCCTTAATCCAATGATTACAGGTTTGCTCCCAATTCCGTGTGGGGTTCAGTCTATATAATATTAATATTGATGTATTTTCTGATATAAATTCTCTGCTAAAGGCTTTTCTTTTTTTGTCATTATAAATTACAACAAATAACAAGTTTGCCATTCTAGCTTTGCCACTCAAATTCGACAATTGATTTTTGGCATTGTAATTTATCAAATTTTCGTTAAATTATTTTTTTACAAAAGAAGTTTACTGCTACACGAGCTGCGATATTCGTGTCCTCAATTTAACTTAATTTTAAAAATTAAGAACAAAACGATTAAAAACAAAGTAATTTTAGAGAATAAATTTACAGTTAATCCCTTTATTATTCCTCACCCAAAGAAGGAAAGTACGAAGAAAATCGGGTTTTTACCTCAATATTATAAAAAAAAATTTATACACCAAAATAGGTTGTCAGCTAGATTAATTACGAAAATGGTATGTTTTTTTAGGTCGTGCCTATCTGACAGGCACAACCGATTTTTTTAATATTAAATTTTTTTTTGTTTAAAAAATTATTATTATATTATTTTTTAATATTTATATTAATATATATGTAAAAATACGGATTTTATACGGGTAAAAATACCTAAAACGGGTCAAGCCTGTCAGGTAGGCACGACTAGTCGTGCCTGACAGGTAGGCACAACACCTCCTGCTGCTGCTGCCTTCCCCCTGCATGCTGCCTATTTTTTTTCATGCATGAGTTTTATCACTCATGGGAAAAAAAATTTTATGGGGGACCTTATAAGCATGGTCCCCCCCACCCATATTGAAGCATCTACGGGTGAGAAAGAAAGGAGAGAAAGGAGGAGAAGAAGAAGAAAGAAGAAGAAGGAAGAAGAAGAAAAAAAAGGTAATGTATTATTTTAGTAATTTATTATAAAATTATGGTGTTTTGTGAGTTTTTAGTATATAAATTTTTTTTTAAAAATTGTATAAATATTTTGTTAGTAGTTTATGATTAGGTTATAAATTATTAGTTTTTTTGTATTTTGTTATAGTTATTTGTTTTGTTAATAATTTATGGGATTAGGTTACAAATTGTTAGTGTTTAGTGTATTAGTGTATTGTGATTTTTTTAGTAATAATATATTTTTAAAAAAAATTTATAGTTGATTTGGTTATATAAATTGTTAGTGTTTAGTAGTTTAGTGTATTAGTGTGTTGTGATTTTTTTAGTAATATATTTTAAAAAAAATAATTTTATAGCTATTTTATTAATAATTTAAGATTAGGTTATATAAATTGTTAGTGTTTAGTGGTTTAGTATTAGCGTATTGTAATTTTTTAGTAATATATTTTAAAAAAATATTTTTATAGCTATTTTATTAGTAATTTAAGATTAGGTTATATAAATTATTAGTGTTTAGTGGTTTAGTGTATTAGTGTATTGTGAATTTTTTTAGTAATATATTTTAAAAAAATATTTTTATAGCTATTTTATTAGTAATTTAAGATTAGGTTATATATTGTTAGTGTTTTAGTGTGTGTATTAATGTATTGTGATTTTTTTTAGTAATGTATTTAAAAAAATAATTTTATAGCTATTTTGTGTTAGTATATGATTATAAATTGTTAGTGTTTATAGTTTAGTGTTTTGTGATTTTTAATGTAATTTTTATATAATGTAATTTTATATTATTATATATTTATTTGATAATTTTTATTGATTTATTAAAATGTTGATTAAATTTGTTGTTACATAATTTTATAGGTCATTTGGAAGTTCTTCTAATTAGGTATGTTTCTAGTTCTTTTTTTTAATTCGTATGTTTTTTATATTTAGATAGTTTATTTTTTTAATTATATTATTATTGTTATCTAACATAAAAAAAAATTGTAGGTAAAAAATGAGAAATTATGAGATATTTACTGTGTTTATTTTTAAAATTTGAAAAAATTTATTGTAACTTTTGTAATAAGAAAAACTGAATTTAATTTTTTTTAATTGCAGATTTGTAACAAATGGGTTCTTTGATTGATAATACAAATCACATATCAAGTACCATTAAGGAGATGGTAATAAAATTTTTATTTCATAGTCATGTTATTTGTTGAATTAAATTATATTGTATTAATTATTTCGCTAATATAATAATGTCAGGAGTCGTACCGCGTATTGAGAGGCCGTGTTAATAGTATAGGGTTTCAGCCAGATGAATGCCTAATACCGTTCTTGGAGTTAGCCGGGTTCGAATCAACAACATTGATCCGGACTTTTGATCTGCGATATGACCTGATTTCCGCTTTAGTCGAGCGATGGCGTCCGGAGACCCACACATTTCATTTGCCGTGCGGGGAGTGCTGCATCATTCTAGAAGATGTTGCAGTACAGCTCAAGCTCCCCATCGATGGGAATGCGGTCACGGGCGTAAGTTCGATCTCCAGGCTGGCAACCCTTTGCTATAAATTACTTGGACGCTCGCCAAGTGAGGGGAAATTTGCCAGTTTGAGGTTGTCATGGCTAAAGGCCAATTTTGAGTATTTGCCGAGTACTACCAATGAACAGGAGGTGATGCAGGCCGTTCGAGCTTACATTATGCACCTAGTCGTGCCTGTCAGATAGGCTCAACTAGTTGAGCCTGTCAGGTAGGCACAACATGTATGTATGCTTCCATATACACGGGTTGTATACTAACCTAAAATATATATATAATAATAATTTTTTAAACGAAAAAAATTAATATTAAAAAAATCAGTTGTGCCTGTCAGATAGGTATGACCTAAAAAAATATCATTTTCGTAATTAAAAATCTAGGTGACAACCTATTTTAGTGTATAAATTTTTTTTTATAATATTGAGGTAAAAAACCCAACAAAATCAGAGTGTAAACAAAAAGTGAAAAGAAAAAGGAACAGAAGTCAAGTGATGTCACAGCCACCAGAACAAAGAAACAGTTGGGATTCTTAGAATCTCGACAGCATTTAAACTCTGATTTCTCCAAATACAAAAATACATTACAACTTCAACTACAAAGCTATATCCTATATTTCCACTATTTGTTGGATAATATCACACCGGGTGGTTGTTTTTCTTTAACAGTCAACTCTGACACACGATTGTTAATGGCAGATACCCCCCATTATATTTCTCAATCCATCAGATAAACCCATAACCATATTTAAAAATCAAATTCAAGAGATCGATCTATTATCATTTACAACTAAACCAAAAAAGGAAGCAGCTTTAATGGAGTCCAAGTCTTTACGGTTCCTCACTCAGCAGTCTTTCTTTGCAGCTGTTCAATCTGGGGAGCTTCAGTCTGTGAAGCAGATGTTGGATAAGCTGACAAAAGATGAACCGTCTGATGGATCATCGACGGTGTCTGATCTGGTGGCATCACAAAATAAGTCAGGGAAGACTGCTTTATATATTGCTGCAGAAAACAATTTGCAGGAGATTTTCAGTTACTTGCTCAAGTTTTGTGATGTTGAGGTTGTAAAGATGAGGTCCAACTCTGATATCAACACTTTTCATGTTGTTGCTAAGTTAGGAAACTTGGGTTAGGAAACTTGGGTATGGTTCTGATTTCTCAATCATGATTTGGTTTTGCAATCTGGGTTTTATATTTTAGCTTGATTTTAATTGGGAGAGGGTCCATTTTCATGAAAACATGCATCTGGTGGAAGGTTTAAGAGAAATAGGGAAATCTTGATTTTAATTGCTTTTTGTCGCGGTGTGTGTCTGAAATGTGATTGACCAAATATAGTGTTTTGTGTATTGTAGGTATGGTGAAGGAACTTTTGGGAATTTGGCCGGAGCTTTGTGAGCTATGTGACTCGACGAATACCAGCCCCCTTTATTTTGCAGCTGTTAAAAGTAATTTAGATGTCGTAAATGCAATATTGAGTACCGATCCAAGCTGCGTTAGGATAGTGCGTAAAAATGGAAAGACGGCATTGCATACGGCTGCAAGGTATGGCCTTATTAGTGTAGTAAAAGCTCTTACAGATTGTGATCAAGGCATTGTGAGAATCAAAGATAAGAAAGGCCAAGCCGCGCTCCATATGGCGGTGAAGGGTCAGTGCCCGGCTGTCGTTGATGAAATATTGCTTGCCAATCACTCACTACTGAATGAACGAGACAAAAACGGGAATACCGCATTGCATATAGCTACGAGGAAGGCTCGTCCACAGGTATCTCTCTCACTGTTTGTCACATACCAGCAATGGCATAAACTTATGCAGTTGTAAGATTTAACTGATATTCTGTTTTCCTCTGCTTTTCAGATTGTGAGCTTGTTGCTAACCAAAAGATTGATTGATATCAATGCCATTAATAATCAGCACAAAACCGCGTTGGATTTGGCCGATAAACTCCAATATGGAGAATCCACACTGGAAATTAAAGGAGTTCTGATGGAGGCAGGTACACAGCATGCTAGGTATGTTGGCCAAGTGGATGAAGCAATGGAACTTAAGAGGACTGTGAGTGATATTAAGCATGAAGTGCAGTCACAATTCTTACAAAACCAAAAAACCAACATAAGGGTGTCCGGAAGTGCCAAGGAACTTCAGAAACTCCATCGAGAAGCTGTTCAAAACACCACCAATTCCGTCACCGTTATTGCAGTGCTCTTTGCATCGATTGCCTTCTTAGCCATTTTCACCTTGCCTGGCGAATACGTAACAAGTGAACCGGATGAAGGGAAGGCCAACATAGCTGATCACGTAGGTTTCCGCATTTTCTGCCTCTTGAATGCCACATCCCTCTTCATGTCATTGGCTGTTGTTGTTGTTCAGATCACATTGGTAGCATGGGACACAAATGCTCAAAAACAGGTTGTATCAGTGGTTAACAAGCTAATGTGGACTGCTTGTGCTTGCACCTGTGGAGCATTTTTGTCAATAGCCTTTTTGGTTGTAGGAAAAGGGAATTCATGGATGGCAGTCATTATAACCATTGTTGGGGCACCAATTCTGGTTGGGACACTTGCGAGCATGTGTTACTTTGTTTCTCGACAACATTTCCGGGGTTTTCGCAGCGACTCACAGAGACGAATAAAGAGGGCAAGTGGAAGCAAGTCTTTCTCATGGACATATTCTGCAAATATATCAGATGATGATGATTATAATTCTGACCTTGAGAAGATATATGCTTTGTAAAACTCTATTTTAAAAAAGAAAAATGAAAAAAAGAAGCCACTAAATTAAAGCTTGCAAAAGGAGCACGGTACAGCCGCAGAAAGTCTTTTGCTGTGTAACTAAATGGCTGATGATTCAGAGTTGTAATATCAAAGCTGTCAAATTTTAATCCAAATGCTGTAAAAGCAAGACTGTAGTTCATGCTTCCTGGTTCACAATCCCAAGGCTGATTATAGATTTGTGTACAATAGACTATGTTTTTCATGTGAGTATTGTAAATTAGTATGCATACGACATTATGATTTTTTAAATATTTTATGCATATAGTTATAATGTGTTAAACAAAAATGTCGAATGAAGACAAAATTGTTTTAAAGAAACAACCACTAAATAACTAGAAGATCTGCTGGTAGTTGAAAGTGGAAACTTATCTGGTTAAAGTCTTGTTTGTGAAATTGAGGAAAATAACGGTAAGGTATGATGAATGGTTCATGACAATGCAGCATTAGAGAACTAATTACACGAAGAGAAAAAGAACAAGTTGGTGGAAGAGGCTTTAAAGCTTTTCTCTACCCTGTAAATTGGCGTGAAAAAGGCTTGACTTGGAAAATCAAAAGTACCCCTTTCTCCATTATTTAGATCAAAGCTATTAAAAGATGAGCACATCAGGGTTTTGCTTCCTTTTGAAAATAAGTTATGATTAATCAAAATAAATAAATAAAAGGTATCAATTAAATGAAATGGAACCTTGTATAGCCAAAGGATTTATTTTTTAATCAAATGTAAGGGAAGGGATTATCCAGATATGAACCCAGAATGACATGCTGTCAACAAATACTTAAAACAACACTAGTCATTTGCCACTAATCCAGTGACTAGTTGGGGTCAATTTTCTATTTTTGCTGTCATATACATCCATTATATTTTCCTGTGGCCTGCAGAAAGCAACAACAAAGACAGCAAAACAGCCCACCATAATCAAATTATGTATCGATTAAAAGGGATATATAAAAGTGTACATACATAGCTACACCAAAGATCAATTTGTACATGAATTAGAAATTCCCTTATTTTTATTGTAAGATTGCTACGAGACATGAAGAAAATAGAAAAATAAAATCTGCATTCTCTAAATTCATCATCTCCCTCTAATCCATGTGGATTTCAATAAATAAAAAAAAGATCACAGAACCACATGGGTGTATCCTGTTTACAAAGGAAAAAGAATAGCTTGGAAAGCCCCTCCAAGCTTTATATTCAAAACCCAATTTCCACCATCCCAATCTCCATGAGTTTAATGGAAACAAACTAATATGATATACAATTTTACATACTTTATACCAGATCTCACCTGTGGCTCAACCATCTTGTGATCATAGTACAATGACCTTGAACTATAAGTAGGTCGCAGAAGCACCATCAATTAATTTGGCAATTACCCCAGGCCTCTTCTGGATGATCTTGAAGGAGGCAAGTTTGAGTCGGATGTTTGAGGTCCCCGGGATTCTTCTGCTTCTGGCCCTTCCTGCATAAAAATGTATAAAGGTAAAGTATCATGAAGAAAGACCGGTCAACAGGACCTTTCATTTTCTGCCAATAGCCCATATAAAGATCAAATGTATTATGTAGTTAATTTAATCAAATTTACAACTTAATACAATGACCAACATAATCATTAAGATAATGATGCAAGATTATGAAACAAGATCAATGAGTAACTTACACACCTTTGATAAAGTGGAACTACTTCTAGCTTGTGATTGTTCTTGTGATTTTTCAAGCATTCGATGTTGTCTCTGCATTTGAACAAACTGTTGTAGCCTTGAAGCAAAGTTGATTCCGTTCTGTAAATTCCCATTATCTTGCCTTACATCGCCATCCTCAGTGATTTGGGATCCACTATAATGTAAAATTTGGGAGTATGGGTTGCCTGATGATGCTCGTTTGAGTTGATCACCATTGAAGGAGTGTGATGGCACAGTTTTCAAACGAGTTCGCAAGATCTTGAATGCAGCACTTTGCTGTAGATAAATCAAAGGGTCAACATAATTTAACAATGAAAATTATGCAGTGTCTATGCGCATGCACCAGTTTGTGACATGCGTGAACACACTACATGCCCCCTTAAAACCAATCAAAGATCCCCCTACGGTGTTTGATCTGTTTTGATGATGTCAAGTAGTTAATGCACTGACAACCATTTTTTAGGTTTGGGGCAGGGGTGCCAAGAAAAGAAAGTAGCACGGACATACCTGTGGAAGTAACATTAAAAGACCATACAATGCTTTCAGCAACCATATATACCTTCCTGGTTCAAGAAGCTGAAATCAGAAAAAAGGGTCAGCAGCACAACATTCTAAATTTAAAACATAAACAAGGAAAATATTAGTAAACCAATTACTTCTAAGAAAAGTTTAACTACATTACAACCAATGAATTCACTAAAGCCTTAGTTTGGCCTGGTAAAATGAGCAGCAACCTGCAAACAAATCTCCCAGTGAACGAAGATATGCAACTATTGGAAAAGGAAAATTGTTCACATAAAAGTTCAATGACCAGCCACTAAAATGTTGGAGCATAACCTTTTCAATAACAAAGGCTACATAAGTCAGTCATTGGCCAAACATCCCATCATAAAAGGGTTGAGAATAAGAGTATGCATCTCTCTACGGAAAACGATATTGCATGCTGTACCATAATTTAGTTCAAGTGAAATACACAAGTATGTGCCAATTTGTTTTTTTTTTTGGGGGGGTGGTGGTGGGAGGAGAAATAATTATGAATAAAAAATATGCCCTGAGACTTGCTGAAATATAAGCAAATATCGGAAGTGAACCAAAACCTAAATAAAGAATGCATGCAATATTACAATTCCTACAAATCAAGCATAGTAAAGATATTAAAAGGACAACTGAGGCAAGTAGTAAGTATTATTTAGGAACCTGCAATCTAAGATAAGCAAAGATGGGAGTTTCGAGCAAGCGAATCAATTTATCAAGCTGAACCAAGAACTTGACATTAATATCTTCCTCAACCAAGGACTGAACCACGGCACTTGCATGCTGATATGCCTATCAAGCAAATAAACTAGATTAACAACCATCGAAGTAGATTGTCCAAACACACCTATTCTCTCAGCCCACCGCACACAAAAATAGAGAGATTGGCTAGCAATTGAAGGAATTATAATTTATTACCTGTGCCAATAAACAAAGACTTAAAATGGCCATGGGTGAATGGCACCATGAAGCATACAAAGAAACAAACAAATCCTTTCCAGCAGCATTAACAAGTGACTGTTTCAAAAGTTCCCGAAGCACAGATAGCTCAGAAGAAGTGAGTAGAATCAAATTCAAAGCCTGCACACAGGATAAAATTTAAAATTGGACACCATTCAGCTAAAAGATAAAGATTCAGGAAAAAAACATATAAACTTTAATAATTTCATGACTATCACATTTTAAAGTTATGGAGCAGCTTCATTTTATTATGTCCACTGAAGAGCATTATTGCATTAATTGAATCCTTAAATACATGACAGAACCTGAACCATAATGCAGGCAAAATCCAGGTCTGCTTCTCCCTCTAGTATGGTGGATAGTTCACGATAGACCCGTTCAGCATCCAAAAGAACACAAAGTCTACGGATTATCAAAGCACCACGCCTAAGAATACAGGAGAAGAATTTGCAAAAGAAAGTGATGAGATACTGTACACAAATTACAAGACAAGTAGGCCACATAGCCTACGAGTGCTCAACTGAACAAAACAATTCATAATAAAAAATTAAATAATATATGAGGCTTGAGGGACCTAGAATCACCTCTCCAGAAGAGAATGATCAACCCGGAAATTATGCACCAGAAAAACAATAAGCTGGCGGAAGTGTAGGGGATCTCGTGCTATGCATGCATGAATATCAAGAACCAGAAGCACAACCTGACGGCAAAACCAAAATCGCATGATAAATTAGTATATGTTAATTAAGAGAATTAACATCAATAATTGGAACCAAAACCCATAAAATCAATCATGAGCAGTTTTAATTTCATTTTTTATGACATAAAAATGGATATTAGAGAGGAAGACCATAGGCTACATTAGATACATCCCAACATAATAACATCCATCCATTTAGTAATGACTAAGATGATCCCAATACATTATGGGGAAGAAAATCTTCCAACCACCATCGCATCATCATCCAGTCAGCCTAATAAAAGGACAAAGGGAGGATAAAAAGCTTCAAGATAAAGAGAGCAGTAGCCAGGATCAATCTAGAAATGGTGGAAGATTTTAGAAACGAAACAAAAGATACACAATAACAAATATCAAATGAATTAACTACTATAACTTGTACCAAATTTTGGAATAATGTCAGAGAGATTTAGAAAGAAATTTCTCTAACAAAATTAAGAAAACAAAGCAAATTAATTGAGTCCAAGGCAAGAACTTTAACACTTTCCCAGTGAAATTCAGGAACTCTAGCTTCTTCATGAGTTCCAAATTTTGCAATCCCCCCTTTTTGTTACTTTTCAGGTTTAACATTTAGCCAACAGAGTAGACATATCCACATCCATCCTTAATCCCATCTCTTGGAAAAGCATCAGATGGTAGACATAATGAGGTCTAGGAGAACCTCTTGCAAAGGTAACACTCTTTCTAGGCTCTCAAAGAAGAGAATATAAGGATATTGCCAACAGTGTTAGCTAGAAAGTTTCAATAGCAGTTGCATCCAAGAAACAAAATTATACATACATCCTATTTTAATTATAGTAATACAAATATGTGAAAAAAAAAAGAATAAATAAAATAAAAACTATGCACCTATTGTCATTATAATAATACAAATACGCAAAACAATAATAAAGATAAAATAAAATAAAGTATGGAATAGTTAAATCCGAAACACATAAGCAGAAGCAGAAATATACCTCGTCAGAAGAGTCAGATAGAGCTTTCAAAAGGGTGTCAAATATGTCATTTAGAAAACACAAGACCTGTTTCAGGTAAAAAAGTTAAACATCATGCATAGAGGAGCAAAACAAGCATCATAAACTGCAAATAAATATAACACGCAAATTACAAATTTGACAAGAGACTGTACACTTCCTATTTCGATTTATGTTGAAATTATCATGCCTTTACAACGCAATGAGGTCTGTTTGATACATGAAAAGAAATCAAGGATGCAGTATCAGATGTGCTTCAACAAAAAGTGCTAACAATAGTCTAAAGAAAGGTCAATTAGGACTTCTATTGAGATGCAGATGCTATATATATCCAAGTACCAAACGTAGCCAACAAGCTTTGACTTTGGCGGCCATCAGTATCTCATTATAGACCTTTATATCAAGTCTACTTGTGTTTTTTTTCTTCTTTTTTATAAAAAGGGCTAGTGACATTAGTTTGGGACCTTTCGTACTTTGCCTCTACCTATAATTTAACAGCCAACATTTCAGTGATTTTTACTAGGACTAAAAACATCTTAAGAAACAACGCATAAAGTGATAGACACTCCTCGAAACTTCAAAGGGAAGATAATGATAGAAAGGAGCAGAAACATGAACACCAGACGCCTACGAGGTATCATTTTAAGAGATGTGAGATTTATCGCAGGGAGTCTTTAAATGCTTAAAGAGTAGCACAAACATGGATTTAAATTCAGTTTTTGTGCATGTAAGATCAATATGATTATGGCAAAAATATGTGACACCCCCCCCCCCGGGGGCGGGATGTAAATGAAAATCACAAATAACTGCTTTGACTTTGGCCATCAGTATCTCATTGTAAACCATTATATCAAGTCTACTTGAAATTTTTTTTTTTTCTTTTTTTGAAAAAGGGCTATTGAAATTTAGTTTGGGACCTTTTATACTTTGCCTCTACATGTAATTTAATGACCAACATTTCAGTGAATTTTACTAGGACCAAAAACAACTTAAGAAATAAGGCATAATGTAATAGACACTCCTCAAAACTTCAAAGGGAAGATAATAGTAGAAAGGAACAGAAACATGAAAACCAAACACCTACAAGGTATCGTTCTAAGAAATTTATTACAAGGAGACTTGAAATGGTTAAACATGGATTTAAATTAAGTATTTGTGCATGTAAGACCAATATGATTATAGTAAAAAAGTATGCAAAAACACACACGCATCCAAATGTAAATGAAAATCACAAATAAATGCTTCCTCACCTCAGCACGATGTCTGTCTAAAAGGGTTGATATCCAGTGCAATGCTTCAATTCTAGTGGCCTCCCACTCACTATCCAGTTGCCTGATCAGTAAAAGTAAATGGTAATTACTACAAAATCATTACAAAGTTATTTCAGGAGTAAAATAAAACAAAGACACCATTTTAAACACTTTTCAATAGCTCCTCAAAATACAGAAGCGCTGCATATGCTGACGGATGGAAGTGCAGACTACTACTAACATCTCAAGACTAGTATTTTTCCTAGGTAACAAAAACTAACCTCCTTGCAATGTAGAGAATGGCCCCAACATCAAAAGCCTCTGCTGGATCAGACTTGATTGAACGAAGTTCCTCATTGGTTTCACGAGCAACCTAATATAAAAATAAAAAACATAAAGGAAAGAACTCACATATTTCTATAAGACATTGCAGATGGTTATTTATGATTCTTTTAAGGAGACTATAAAAGAAACAAACTTACCACTCTAATTTTCTCTTCTTTATCAGATATGCAGGGGAGGATGGCTCCCAGTATGTCAGCATAGTAAGGAACAAGCTGGTCTCCACCAAGTTTTACAAATTCGTTTATCTGTCCAGGGCAAAAATTAGATTCAATTTCTATGATGTAAAGGTACCAGATGAAATAATCAGTCTAAGAGTAGCAAGAAAAAAATATCATAGTATGAATATATAAGTTAACAAGAGGAAGAATCCATTATCAAGATTATTTTCCACTTTTCTGCTTTAAAATTATTCCCGTATCTATGGCAACATAAAGTCAAATTCCACTCACCCAAGTGATTGCTGTTAACCGAGTAAATTCATCTGGAGAAGCTGCCCTTTGCACCAGTATTTCAGCCATGCGACCATAATCTACAGACTTCAAGAGTAGCACTGCTCGAGTCAGAAAATTACAAATGAACAAAATATTTTTTCATGAGAAATTCTTTTGATGATATATAATAAATCCATAACCTTGTTCAGTAAAAATAATGAGGTAATGAATCATGTTATTACCATAAAGATTTCTAAAACAGAGAATCTTAGGGCCAAGAATCCAATCCAACAGTCAAAGAACATGTTAGTAGAAGTCTTACTGGGGAGTTTTTAATCTCTTGGAGGAACTCTGAAAGTGCTGAATCAGCTTGTTGCCGTATTTCAGGACTAGAATCGCTTAACATATTAAACAAACCTGAAAGTTATCAAGTGCTAATTAATTAAAATAAATTCTCATCAGGAAGTGGTAAATTGGTTTAAGAGACCAAGATTTTATTACCATCAAGAAAATCAGGAAGGAAACCCAACATGTCAATATCTGGAACACTGTCCAGTACAGTTATCCACCCAACCAAAAATTGGCGAACATAGGGATTCAGGACATTCATACGCTCTCTCAGTAATGGTATAAATTCTTCAATACTGAAGGCAAAGCAACCATACAAATAACATTACAAAGATAGTTCCCAGAAAATTCAAATGAGACTTCTAAATGAAACAAGATTCAAGAAGTGAAATTGGAAGGGAACAAAGCAGACCTGAACTGGTCGCTTTCAGTAACAATGTCCTGTTTCACATTGTAAAAATAGAAGGGCAATAAATTCTCATATTTCACATAATTAAATGCCAACATTTAGATGAGGTAGCAATTATTAACCTTCACGAGCCTATCTAAAAGGTGAGCAGCACTCTGTACATTGGCATCAGAATCAGCCGATAGTTTGCATAATGCATCAAATATTTGATTAAAGAATATGATGAGATCTCCTCGGACAACCTGAACAGCAGAAGACAGCATATTCCATCCACTATTAGTAAAGAAGACATGAAATGATTTAAAAAAAAAAGTAAATAAATCTTCTTTCACCTTTGCAATGTTATATAGTGCTTCACAAGCATAATATCGTACTCTGCTGTCTTGGTCAGAAAGAGAATTAAGCACTGGCGGCACAATTTGCTAGCAGATTCAATCACAAGAAAATCAATCACTAAATTATATACAAAAGAAGAGGAAAGAAAAGAAGTTAACTAAATAAACATCTAACTGCGAAAAAATAACTGACACTTGTTAATAAAGACAAAATAATCACAACATTTTCTCATTTTACTTCCTATTTCTGCTTGAGAAAGAATAAAACTTTCAAACAACGATAATCCCTTCTATGTGCCTGAAAGGACCTAAAGTCTTAACTCATACCCCTATAGCCTGTCCCAGCCCAACACCCACATTCTCTCCCCCGCAAGACTAAAACGGAAAGGGGAAATATAAATATCACTATACCCAAGCCAAGCTACATAAGTGGCAGAGAAATACACCAATAGATGCAGTCTACTACAATGCTTGAAAGCTTTTTAATCAACAATTTATAATTATATGAGCTAATAATGAAAAGAGTTCTTAAAACAGGAACAACAAACCAAAGTAAGAGGTCAAATCGAAATAACAATATTTAAGAACTTGGCCAATAATGTTATTAAATGTGCAACAATGTCAAATTCAACCTTTTAAGTTTTCCAATTCTTTTAGAAGCTCATGCAAGAGTAATGAAGAACTGATGAAAGAGCTCACATGTTCACATTAGACAAATAAGAAAATACATCAATGCATTACCAATTACCAACAAGGGGCTAAAAAAATTATGGCAACCAAAGCATCATCCAAGCAGTTTTCTACAACTTATACGACAAACAGAAACGGGCTAAGCCTAAAATAGTAACACCATGCATGCAATCATGATAACATTTGTTCAATAAAGCAACTTTTGAATAATAGAAACTTTCAAAAGTCAAACCAAGTCAGTGAGATGACACTAAATTATATCCCTAATTTCGCATGTATCCCCAACTCCCTACCAGAGACACAGAAGTCTGAAGGTAAAAAACTAAAGTTTATTAAGTGACGAAAATCCCATAGCTTATGTCAGGTAATATCTAATAAGGCACACCAAATGTATGCCTAGTGTAGTTATCTCCTTATTAACAAACATCAAACCTGAACTAACAACCCTAAAACATTACAATTATAGAGCAATAGTCCATAAACCTTGAGATTGAATATCAATGCCATGGTAAACACTGTTCTACATGCTTCTAAAAGGTTTAAACGTGTTAACAGACTGAAAATAAAGCCAAACTAGTGCTTACCTCAAGATGTTGCGCGGCTTCGGAAGTCAACCCAACAGTGGCAGCAGCCAAACCAATCAATCCTCCCTACATAAACAGAAGACCGGAATTTAACAAGACCGAGCCAAAATTCAAATTAAATTAATAGTGAAAGTGAGAAAAATCACAAAATTATTCATCATCCACCAACCTTACGGTGATTGGCTTGTGGAGAGTAGGTAAATTCCTTGGCCAACAATTTGATCACCGCCGATATCTTCTCGTGATCTCCCGACAACGCCAGCTGTTTCACAATTCCTTCAACCTAGAAGTAGTTAATATGACAAAAAAAAAGTTAAGCAATTTGATCACTGAAAAAAAAAGAGCTGCAAATTAAATTCCACGGAAATTCAAAAAAGAAAGGAACAAAAACCTCAAGGGCAGCATTCTTGCGTTTCTCGTACAGCTTGTCAGAAAGATTACGGAGAACTGATGCGGGAATCACAGAAAGCGCGTCGGCCATAGCAGAAATTTACAAAAAAAAGGCCTTTTTTCGATAAAATCAAATTCGTTTCCTGATCTTCTCAAATTCGAATCTGAACATAGTTTTTTTCTTCTCTATTTTCTTTTCCCTCCCTTTTGGTCTATTTAGGGTTTGCGGTTTGTTTTCTGGACCGGTAAATGAAAATCGAGGGGAAAAACAGATCTGGAGAAATTTTGCAGAAACGAATAGTTTTTTTTTTTTTTCAAACAAATGCGATCGGATTTTCAATTTCCTTTCTTTAGTTTTTATTATTTGAATGTTTTTTAACAAACTAATTTTCAAATCATTTTTTGGGAATTTGGATTGTGTCGTTTTTAGTTTAGATAAACGGGGAAAGGGTGTTGAAAGTGACATAGTTAAGTGAAATGTCCAAATTAACCTTCCCATAAATAGTATTTACAGCTACAATCCGAGTGTCTCAGAACGAGATAAGGGTGAGCATAAAGGTGAAATTGGAATTTCATAATGTTAGAAAAAGTGCTACTTTTTCACCTAATTCTACCAATAATTACTTATCTTTAAATTAGATTGAATGTCTATTTTACCTCCGGTCCCTGTACCTTTCAGAGTTTTAAAATTTAATCTCCTAATTTCAATTTCATGAACTTAATCCTCTATTATTTGATTTAAAAATTAAAATTAAAATTCAATTGATAATCAATTAGAAAAAAGGGTAAAAGGCATTGTAACCATGATAGCAAAAGTTTGAGCATAGTATAAGAACTAAAATTTTTTTCTCTTTCCAAAGTGTTTTCACTTTTTCATCATTAACCTTTTAATAGAGTTAGTTAACTACACGGTAATCACCTTTCTCTTCCATCATCTAAATCATCTATAGTTTTTTTTCTTCAATTCACAATCTATTTTATGATAATTATTTCTTCTTTGATTCTTTATTTCTTTGAAGATCTTCTAATCATTTTATTTCCAAGAATTTAGTGTTCGTATTTTACTTGGATTTTTCTTGACTTTCTAAGAAAATCATTTTTCTCCATATCCTTTCTTTGGTCCCTTATTTTCGTATATGTTGCATGCATGTAAATGGGTGATTCCCGCGTGTGTTTTATTTCATGATTTTGCTAGCATTTTATTTATTGTCTTCTAATTTGTTGTCCTTTATTATACTCAATAGAATTCCACTATTTGACCTTCTAAGTCATTTCAATAGTCTCTTCACTAATTTGATATGAGGAGATCGTTCTCTCTTTAAGGCAAGGAACTTTGATACTATTTATATAGAGTCTTTGAGAAAAAGAAAAGTCATTAAACTTTTTTTACTTAGGGTCTGTTTGTTTGGTTGTATTTTATTTTCCAGAAAATATTTTCCTCATTTTCCAGTGTTTGGTAGCCTGAAAACCTTTTCCATTTGGAAAACATTTTCCAACTCACGCGTAAAATCCCTTACATTTTGGGAAAATATCTTACCGTTTCAATTTGTGTAAGACATTTTCCCTTGCATCTCCTTCATCCAAGTAAGGCCCCTTCTCTTGCTGCTAGTATTTCGTTTCTTTTCTCCTTCTCTTTCTCTCTTTCTCATGCAATCTCTCTCTCTCTCTCTTTTGCAGGCATTTTCCTCTTCCTGCATAGCTTTTTTTTTTCGGGTCTTGGCTCCTTAGTTACCATTTTTGGGGGGGGATTTTCAGGGGTTTTATTTTGAAGTACAAGAAGCTGTCACGCCAAAAAGAAGAAAGTCAAGCTTGAAAGCAGCAAAGCCATATTTGGATTCTACTGCAGCTCTTATTGAGTTGCCTCTCCTGGGGTCAAAGAACAAATGCCTTTCTAGAATCCAGCGAAAGCAGAACTAGTGCTTAAGGAAAACGCATAGAAGCAAGCAAGTTGATTCCCATCTCTGAAGGTCAGTTGGAAAATTCCCATTCTCCTGGGCACGAAAGAAAGTAGGCTATTCATTCGCATCGAGCAAGCAGTCGCCACCTTCAACCTAGGTACTTACCTTAAAAACAAATATTTCGAATGTTGTTAAATTTCACAAATACTTCAATGACCTTAAGAAGTTTTTGTCGACAATGAACCCTGTTTCTTCTAATTGAGCTATGTTAATCCACAAATTGTATGGTTTTTTGGGGTTTTTTTAAGAAGACATTATGCATGCAACTATGGTTTCTAGACATGCTGAAATATTGTGTCATACTATTAGAATCAAAAGTATGGGAGGACGTAGATGTAGCTATTTATAATGATAAAAAGTTGTTAAATGAATGGAAATGCATGTTTATGGTTCTTACATTGCTGAGTCTTTTTTGTGATTCATATTTATCGAAAAATAATGCATTAAAGTAAGCTGAATAAATAGTTGCTTAACACACATGGTCGTGAATTTGATTCTAACATATACGCCTAAATGTGAGTCTTCTTTGAACTGGCATGGATCGAGCTTATTGTGGTATTTAAGGGGCTAAATTTGATTTGCAAGATTAAAATATAAACTAAAACATATCGAAATTGACACTCCAATCACTCTCTAATGCTGAAGCTAGTAAAGGATTATTGGTTATGAAAAAAAACAAAGAATCTTAGCTTAGTGAAAGAGATGAGAGAGAGATGCCTTATGATGCTTGATCTCAAGCTTGTTTTTTATTGATTGTTTGGTTGGTGTAAGGAGTGACCCACACTGTAGCAAGTTGATACTACTTAATAATTGGCATGTCTATCCTACAAAGGATCAACGGATTTATGAGGATACAAACACATGGTTGGCAAAAACTGCAAACGGAATCTTATCTATATAATTTTATATGTGGACTACATGATTTGGTGATTGTATGAATGAACTACCAAGAGTTTAGAATGAAGTAATTAGTAGAGCCAAAATGAAAGTTTTTTCCCCTTCATGTGCATTTTCATGTCATAATTTCTGTTTTTACTTCTTCAAAAGTAGGCCGGATTGAACTTGGACTATATATTTGACTTTCTGTTTTCTCTCGTCTATATTTATTTACATGTTCTTTTTCTTTTTCATTTTTTGTACTCGTGAGCACCTTATTATTTATTATGTGTATAAGGTAGTTTAGCAAATAATAGTGTTATATGTATACTATATATTGATCATAAATTTTTAGGATTAACAGCATATATATAGTGATCATAAAGTTTTAGTCAAAGCATAAAAATATACCTTAAATATGTAAATGAAACAGAAGTCCATGCAGGTCAAATCAACATATAAAAAGAGTTCACTAACTTAATTAGTACTGTCACATAGTTAGACCAGCAAGCATTCATTATAGTTTACATCGAATATCTGAATTAATCAAATTTGAAGTAACTCGAAAGATTGAACATTGGATAATCGTTTTATCTTCTTCTCTAAAATGAATAGGTATGAAATTGAAGTTACATTATCTTGTTGTTGATTTACAAATGTCTTCTCCAATTCTTTTTGTACTTCAACCAATCCATCATAGGATTTAGCAAAACAGTTTTCAAGCAGTAAGGAGTATGTGTTCTTTGAATCTCAAGTAGGGATCACAACACTTTTCTCCTATTGAAAATCTTGACTTTGGCTCTCACCTTATTTTCCTTCTCCCATTCATGAATTGATGCTTTCATATTCTCATACCTGAGCTTTATCATATATATTAGTGAATGCTCTTTTAGCTCAACCAATTGAATTGGGAAGGTAGTCGCATTTGATATTATTATATATCTTTTAATGTTTAAATGCTTTGAAAACTCAACTAAATTATAAAAATAATTAATAATTAATAAATTGAATTAGTTGGATGTGCAATTATTCAATTGTAGCAATGGTTTTGTACTGTGCAGTGTTTAACTTTCAAACTAGATACTTGTGTAATCCTTAACCTTCTCCTTAAATGATTGTTGTGGTTGCTTGTCTTCTTGATTCCTCTTTATTTGTGGGATTATTCAATTGTAGCAATGGTTTTGTACTGTGCAGTGTTTAACTTTGTAAACTATATATTGTGTTGTGATGTGCTTAGTCTTATGGGGAAAACACTTGTGGTTACTTGATGTGCTTAGTCTTATGGGGAAAATTTTATGCCGTCTTTGTTTCTTTAGCCGATTTTATGCCTGAAATTTTAATGGTTTTTTTTCTTTTGATCTTTCTTCAGATTCACCTTCTTGTTGCTGTTCGTTAAGATTCTGTTGTTGTTTCAGGTAATTCTTCTGTTTTTTAATGGAATTTTTGTTAGATTTTTCTGCTGCCGATTCGATGGTATGTGCTGTGAATTAGATTACTGTGAAATTTTCTTTGTGAATCAAATTACTATGTAGGGTAGTCATATGTAACTGTAAATTATTTATGCATTGTCTTTGCAAAGCATGTGTGGATAACTACTATAAGGTATGTGTAAACTGCTTTGGCAAAATATGTGCTAATTGTCCTTGTAATGCTTGAGTAAATCGACTTGAGTAATTCTCTTGCTATTGGCTCTATTTATAGGATGTTCATTCTCTTTGAGAGGTGTGCAATTAGAATGCTAGAAGATTGAATCATCTTTCTCTAACTATTTATTTCCAGCTTTTCTTTGATTTTTTTGTGTTGAGATTTTCATCACTATGGTATTGAGAACTCTCGTGTATTGATCAGAGACTGATATTGGGTGTATGCTAGTTGATTTCTAGTTCTCTATTGGGGCAACATGAATTCTACTTGTATTAGTATCAGGTAAAAAATAATAAAATAAAATAACATTTAGCATGAATTAATGATATTATAAAAATAAAATAATAAAATAATATCAAATTAAAATATAAATTTTTAAGAATCATCATTTCTTCCTCAATTTAACTAACAGTTAACGTCAATGTCCCCTTCTGGTTGCTTTCATCTCTCGAACTACAACTCAAATCATTCTCGAGTTTATATAATCTTACCGAAAAGATGATTCATTATACAAATACCTTAGCTCCCCACTCCCAGAATAGAAAAAAATACACACTTGGCTGATTAATTTGTCTTTGTTGCAAAGCTCTAAAGAATAAAATATTCTAACTATTTTGAATTATTTCATTCACATTATAATAACAGACATATTTTAAATCGTTCCACCCAATATATCAACCATTTAACCAATAAGGCAATAACAATATGCAAAGCAGGCTGGCCGAGTAGAAAAATTCATGTTCAACATGAATAATTTTGAGTGCACATATTGACCATTAATTCATAAATTTAAATATAATAAATAAATAGTAACCATAATTCAACCTAAAATAATATATACTAACATAGATTTAATAAAAATTCGATATTATTAAAGGTTTTTTTCAACTTTTTTAATTAATAAAAATAATTTCAGTCGTTATAATTATTTTAATAAATATATATCTTTAAAGTCTTGACTTTTGGATATCTTCATGAGCTACTAGTGTATTAGATATCAATTTTCATATATGTATGTATGCATTTTAGTCATGGTAGCTTTATTCATATATGTGATCTTATGAAAAGCTTGCACCTTTTTTGTAGTGATCAAATATTTGTGTGGCATTGTTTTATGTAGATGGATCGTACTCAACATCAAAATGTAATTGCTGCAGTCGTGGCTTCAGTTTTAGCTTTTGGGGCTCTTTGGATTAAAAAATTAAAAACTATGAACGAAATTATTTCTCACCCTCGTGTGAATCGAGATTATGAAAGAGAAAATTATATTAATAGTATTTTATATAGTGGTGACCAACATTGTATTAATATGATAAGGATGAGACCGATTGCCTTTTTTAATTTGTGTGATATTCTTAGTAGGAATAATTTATTACAATCAACTAAATCTGTGAATATTAGGGAGCAAGTACTGATGTTTTTACATATAATTGGTCATAATGTAAGGTTTCGAGTGATTGGATCTAGATATTATAGGTCAACTGAGACAGTTCACCGTTACTTTAGGATTGTATTGAGAGCTATTTTGAAATTGTATAAACTAGTTATTAGATCACCTGATGAGTCAACTCCTAGTGAAATCAGAAACAATAGAAGGTTTTATCCTTATTTTAAAGATTGTATTGGAGCATTAGATGGAACTCATGTTCGTGCATCCGTTCCACCTAGCATTGAAGGAAGATTTCGCATCCGTAAAGGGGGGACGACACAAAATGTATTGGCCGCCATTACATTTGATTTGAAATTTTCCTATGTTCTAGCTGGTTGGGAAGGTAGTGCACATGATTCTCGTATTTTAAGTGATGCACTTTCACGCCCAAGAGGATTAAGAATTCCAGAAGGTAATAATTATCATTAAATACCAAATAGTTCTAATAAGCTCATAATTTATTAGTATTAATTATGTTTTGTAAAATTGTAAGCAAATATTATCTTGCTGATGCTGGATATGGTATTCGAAATGGATTTATTACCCCATATCGTGGGGTCCGATATCATTTAAAAGAGTTTAGTGCTCAGGGGCCTGAAAATGCAAAGGAACTCTTTAATCTTTGACATTCATCATTGCGAATCACTATTGAACGTGTTTTTGGAATTTTGAAGAAACGGTTTCGTGTATTAGATGCTGAACCATTTTGGAATTTTCAAACTCAAGGAGATATAGTTTTGGTTTATTGTATCATTCATAATCATATCATGGGAGTTGATCCTAATGATTTACTTAATCAAGGATTATACGATGAGTCTGAGTCTGATTTGATAATGACAACTCTTACGGAGCGAGAAGAAAGAGAAGAAGCAAGAGAATGGTCTGCTAAGAGAGACGAAATTGCACAAACTATGTGGATTGATTATATGGCTAGAAATATTAGGTAGGTTTAGGTCTTAGGTTTGTTGTTTCTATGTTATGTATGTTTTAGTATTAAAATTGTTCTTTTTTTGTTAATGTTTGTTGGATAATGATATTAAAATTTTAGTTTGTTGGATTTTGAAATTATTATGTCTTGAATTTGTTAAATATTGATTATGTTAAGCTTGTTAGATATTGAATTTATTATGTTTTAAGCTTGTTGGATATCGAAATGATTGACAATGACAATTATTAATGTAGAATGGGTAAAGGCAACAAAGAAGGGACCTCCAAGCAATTCAGGTGGACAAAACCGATGGAACATGTTTTTCTTGAAATTCTAGCAGAGGAGGCCAGAAAGGAAATAAGCCTTCTAATACTTTCAAAACAGTTTCTATTAAACGAGTTGTCGAAGCTATTTCTGAAAGGTTCCAAGTCCAATGCGATGCGAAGCATGTGGAAAATCATTTGAGGACTGTAAAAAACCAATGGCAAATTATATGCAAAATTCGAGGTGAAAGTGGTTTTGGATGGGATGATAACATGAAAATGATCACATGTGATAGAGCGACATATGATGCAGCAGTGATGGTAATATATGTATATGTATGTTAAGTATATTTCAATTGTTTTATACTTGTTATTCTAATTGTGTATAATATCCAACAGGCACACAAGAAGTATGAACCATTTTTGAATAAAAGCATTGATCATTATGATGAAATGGCTTTGGTTGTTGGCAAAGATATGGCAACAGGGAGTTTTGCCAGAACATTTGCTGACATAGATTTGGATGATGGTAACCAAGATTCAGTGCCTCTAGACTGCTACAATGAACAGGATGAAGAGGTAAGAACAAATGTATCTTCATCTGGCACATCCAAACGTAAAAGAAAAAATGTTCAAGAAAGTGTCGTTGATGAACAAGTTAAATTTGTGGGTGAACAACTTGGCAAAATTGCTAATGCTTTGGAACAATTTACTGCGGATAAGACACCATAGCTTTACGAACAAGTGATGTCGGTGGAGGAAGAAGGATTTCATGATGACTTCTTGTGTTCTGTGTTTGATTATCTAGTGAGTCATGAATCCGAGGCCAATGCTTTTTTAGTTAAAAATAAAAAGCATAAAAAAATTTGGCTTCAAAAATTTTCTCAAGGTTGAAGATATTGATACTTTTATGTGGTGTAATATTTAGTTATGCACTTGGACAATGTTGTTATTATGTGGTGTACTACTAATTATGCATTTGGATAATATTATTAATTTCTAGTATTAATTGTGGTTTGGAAGCTAATTTATAATTATTCAATCCTTGTTTTTTATTTTTTTAACACAATTACAAATAATTTATTTGACTTTGGTTGTTTTCAATTTATGAAGGTTAATATTGTAGCTTAATAATTGAGTATTATTATATATTTAATTTAATTTATTTATTTATAAATAAATCATTGCAATATATGTAAAAATAATTTAAAATATAAAAATTTATTAATATGTATATAAATTTATTAATATATGTAAAAATAACTTTTACGGAAAATATTTTCAGGAAATCTGCCAAACAACAGAAAATATTTTACACAGCTTCATCCAAACACCAGAAAATATTTTCAGTAAATCATTTTCCAGAAAAGTAAATCATTTTCCAGAAATTATTTTCCGGAAAACATTTTACTGGTAAACAAACAGACCCTTAGTACTCAAAATTGTTCTACATTGACTAATTCAGAACCCAGACCTTAAAGACGTTATCTGGTTATGCCATGATTTATCCTGAGGCAAATCTTTCAATGGTACCCCTCCTATGTGCATGACTTTGGTCCAACAATGATCCACAATCTCCTCTCCATCTGGCTTGGTCCCTCCTCGAAGTCCTTGATTAATCTTTGCAAATCCTGCGAACATAAACCAACCACTTGTAAGATTAAATGACCTTAATGAGTTCCTTCACTAGGTCATACATAAATAAACCTTATCGTACGAGGGTAATAATCGTAAAATGAACTAAACATAAATACTCCTTACTCGCTCAAGGCGAATATTCTTTATCAGGGTAGCGGACTCCACCTATTCCTCTGAGCTATTCAGCTCACTACAACACTTCCCTCTGGTCGAGCTCTCCACTAGACCAATGCCAGATACCTCGTGATGGACGTCAAAACCACCAAATATAATTTCCTACGCTCTAACTTAATGAAATAGTAGTATAGAGTAATAGGGTTGATCCCACATGGACTGGGACTCCTAATTTTCCTGTTTTAAGTAACCAGATTCCTAAGTCTAGGTAGTTGTCGTGCCCACTACCTATGCATTGTAGAGCTAAAAAAAAAGAAAAAAATGAGGATTTTAGTTGATAAAGAAAATAAAGAAAATATATAATATAATATAATAATGACTGCAAAATAAAATTAAGGAAATTAAATTAAATCAATAAATCAAATATATTAATACTTAGCCTCAGCATTGATACACTCCGAATTCGTATCAATCCTTGAAAGTAGATTTTCTTTTCCAAATGATAAGCTGGTTATAGTGATCAAGGAAGCCTCAACCACTAACTTTTCGTTGTGTAGTAGGTTCCGATATAACCTACAAACCAACCCTTACTGATTATCTAACCACGTAACACGCGTTCGCGATTTAAGATCTCGGTAGCCTTGTGATCTAGAAAAGCTTAACTCGAATCAACGACCTCAACTGCATGGGTCGTTTAAATCTTTTGATCACTATCTCCATTGATAAAACCCAACTAGATTTTTCCAATTAGACATGCCAATTTGTTCGTGAGAATTCAAACTTGGCAGATGACTGTCTCGTTTTCCCAACTATACGCCAAATAATTCCAACCTAGCGCGCACTTTTTGAATTGAAATTGCATTAACTATAAGGGAGGATTGTGACTATCCCATATACCGGAGAGATAACAAATACCGTGTTTGAAAAGTTTTAGTACAGGTTCATATCTCACGATTTTTTATAGGAATGATAATCGGGCTAAGGCTAAATGGGGTTTAGTTGAGCATAAAATTAATCATAATCAATTGGTGTTTAAATGTGGATTTGAGTGTAATAGTGATGGGTGAAAATGAGAAATAGCTTGCAAAGCAATTATACCAAAAGAAAGAAAAAAGAAAGAAATTGGCAGTAAGCTTTGCCAAGCTACAAACAAGTGGAAAGGAACAAGGAAAAATATATTCAATTCAACTTCCTGTGTAAATTCTAGTATGTCTGTCCAAGCCACTTATACAAGTATTTATACAATTTTCAAGTGTTATATTTAGCATGAATCAACCAACTAAAATCAACATGACTCCTCTAAGATTATGCCAACTAAGACCAGAATTTTCCTATTTATAGAATTTGACAATTTCAAAAATCTGATTTGATCAAAACCACTAATTCTGTGATTTTTCTAATTCAGCCCATTTTCTTGCTTTTTGTTCTGATTTATTCCATTCTGCTTGGTTTTGAATTTTTGCACTCCAATTTCATCCCTGATAAGATCTAAGAAAGAAATCATAAGTTTAGTAGTATTTTATCAAAAAATTAACCAAAAATAGATATATTAAAATCATAAAATTAACTTGCTATCACCTCGCCATATCAGCGAGATCTATCCTTACTTCTCATCTTTGCTTCCTTTCATACACTGATAACTCTTAAAAGGAGTTATATTTGAGGACTCTAGATAGAACTAATTGTTTGTAATTAGGTAAATACATCTTCATTTTTAAGATAATTTTAGAACATTGCATAATAAAAGCTTGGATTGCACTATAATGATAATCATTTATTACTTTTATTACTTGGGAAAGGAAAAGTTGTGGTTGTGGTTAGACATATGTGCAGGTAGAAGAAGAGGATAAAAAGGATGCAAAAGAAAAATAAGGGAAGTGAAACATTACCGTGGCAAATGGTGAGATTGATTATTAACACAATTACCATGGCAATTCCAAGAAGATGGCTTAGCACTCTATCCACGTCACTCTCAGCCAGCTGGACGTGTACCAGAAAAACCATCCTGAAAAAGAGGAGAAACAAATGTATGCTGAAAAAGATGGACCTACCCAATAAAAGAAGAAGAGAGAAGAAGAAGAAGAAAAAAGAAGAGAATTTGTGTGAGAAGAAAATTGGTGACAACGGTTTTTCTCTCTATTGGAGAATTCCAGAGAAAGAAAGGGTAGTAGCTTAAGAAAGCAGAATACAAACATGAAGAAGGGGGAGAGATAGCTATCCTGGATTCACGTATAATCTAAAGATCAAAGAGAAGCTAGATGTGACGAGAATTCTTGCATTTCTACCTTTATTTTCCTGATTTCTGTGATTCGAACTTATTTGAGAATGTTGATGAATGATTTTATTTTGATGTTAACTTTTCCACCCATGAACTAAATCCTTTTTGGGTTGGAGTTATTTCGGTGAATGTTTTATTATCTTTAATGCCCGTGATTTGAGATTGTCTATGTCACTGTTTCATTCAATTTATACTTATTTTAAATACATGCATGCTAGCTCTAGACATAGTTGATTGTGTGTTGTGTTCTTAGATGTATTTTTAATTCTGAAAAGGTTAAATATACTAGATCTTAAATCATTTGATGCAAGCAAATACTCAATAGAATATTTGTACACTCTAGACATAGATGTTGCGAGTTGTACAGATAAGAACGTTCATTGTAGCTATAAATCTAGAGTTCTGTAGATATACAGTAACTTAGATTTCTAGCTTAAGATTTAGCTATCAAAAGAGGCAGGTTACAGTAGCGACTCTCTAAGCAGTTGATTAGACAATATTTTTCCATGGCATTATTTTAATATGAACATTTCATTTGAATAATTCCAGCTCGATTCATTCAATAATAGAAATACTCTTGCTTTCTATATAATTTGCCACAACATTTTATTTGCCATATCAATTCTTTGTTTTTAGCATTTGATTTCATTAATTCATTATATAAACATCTTATTTAACTTGAGAGTATTTCCTGCTATTTAATATAGTCAATAGCATTATAATAACTTACTCAATTTCTTACCAATTTTCGATCCCTATAAAGACGATACTTACTTATTACTCTATTACTTGAATGACGTGTACACTTGCACAATTGCATTAGTTATTTACACGCAACAAGTTTTTGGCACCATTGGTAGGGATCGACAATATTGGTGAAAAGTTGATTTGTTATTATTCCTTTTTTAGAGTTAATTAGTATTTTATTTTATTTTCCAGGTTTGTTTTAGTGCATGAGAAGAAGTATTCAAGAGGATACATGACATTGTTTTGATCCTGAAATTGAAAAGACATTAAGGCGAAGAAGAAAAGTGTTAAGAGAAATAGAGAGAATTAGAAATGATCCAATCAGAGAAGATCCAGTACTTTGGAATCAAAGGAATACTGATATTCCTCGAATCATAGATGACAAAGTAGACCCATCAGAGAACATATAGTGCCTATTTTGGATAATCTAAATCCAGGAATTGTTAGGCCACATATTCAAGCTCAACACTTTAAATTAAAACCATTAATGGTTCAAATGCTACAAACGATAGGGCAGTTTAGTGGTTTACTTGCTGAAGATCCAAGATTGCACTTGAGACTTTTTCTTGAAGTCTGTGACTCATTTAGGCAGCAGGGTGTCCCTAAAGATGCCCTTAGATTAAACTTGTTCCCTTATTTATTGCGAGATCGTGCCAGATCATGGTTGAATGCGTTAACATCAGGTACGGTGGCATCTTGAAATGAACTGCGACAAAGATTTCTGCTTAGGTACAATCCTCCCAACATGAATGCCAAGTTTAGGAACGACATTACATCATTTAGGCAATCGGAAGATGAAACATTATATGAAGCATGAGAGTGTTTCAAGGAACTAATTAGAAAATGTTTGATACATGGTTTTCAGTATTAGACACAAATAGAAATGTTCTACAATGGATTAAATGCTCATATGCGAATGATGGTGGATGCATCTGCTAATGGGACGTTGCTTGACAAATCCTATAATGAAGCATACGAAATTCTAGAAAGAATAGCAAACAATGATTATCAGTAACCCACTACCAATATTGGTACTGGTAGAAGAGTTGTTAGAGCAATGGAACTTGATGCGATTACATCTTTAACAGATCAGGTATCATCTTTAACAAATATGATTAAAACTGTAACAACCTTTACCCGTGTCCTACGTCGGCACAGGGTACGAGGCATTACTGGAGTTGAATACAATCAATCATGTAAAAACTAGCCATAAAATTTCGTTCTATTTAAAAATCTTTATTCATATGCTTGTTGTCCCTTATATGGGCCGACGGGGACCAAAACATACATTCGGGGTGGTTCGGGACCAAACTGTAAAAATATGAAACTTTTGCAACCCTTAGAAAATTTTTACACTTTAGAGAGTCACACGCCCGTGTGGGTTTCACACGCCCATGTGGGTTTCACACGCCCATGTGGCTTAGACATGCCTGTGTCTTCAGCCCATGTAACTCTTTATTTATGATGTTAGCAAACGTTTAGAGTCACACAGCCAAGTCATACACCCGTGTGCTAAGGCCGTGTCCCCCACACGGTTGAGACACACGGCCGTGTCTCTGCCCGTGTGGTCAACACTTAGGCTATTTTCTAAGCTTTTTTGTTACCCTTAATCCTTCACATCTTTATACGCACTAAGGACACATATCATGACATCATTTTAATGATTTAGCATCTCATATTAAGACACATTCATAACATTAACGCCAACCATATATGGCCAACAAGCATAATCACACCACCTCATCACAAGCATTAGAACATAGCATAGATAAATAGGTTCACAAACCATAATCAAAATAAGACACACCTCTTGGCCATATACAAATAACTCAATATAAGCCAATACATTTGGCTAATCATAATAACACATAACATAGAGATAAGTCCCTATACATGCCACTCACTTAAAACGTTTAACAGATATCAATATTACAAAGGTGATGGCTTGATAGTGTGATGCTGCCTCCGACAATCTCCAATCCCGAGCTAACCTGAAAACTCTAAAAAAAAGGAAAGGAAAGGAGAAAGCTTTATAGCTTAGTAAGACTGTATGAAAATAATAAGCAATTTATCAACTTGCTTCTCAAGGTAATGCAACCATATTTGCACTTTTACTTATGTTCAGGTCAAGCTATTTTCTCGAGTCATAATCATTAAATTATTTATATCTTGAGCTACAAAACCCCAAATTAAGATCTGCTATTTTTCCCTAAAACTAGACTCACATATCTTCTTACCATAAAATTTTCAAAATTTTTTGTCTAGCCAATAAGTACAGTTTATTCTTTAAAGTCACCCCTATTTTGTTGTCTGACAGTTTCGACCCCTCTTTATTAATTAACTCACAGTACATGACTCGGATGATGTTTCTATATATTTCTCCTAAAATTAGTCTCCTTAATAATTCTAAGCATATAAATTATAACCCATAACTATTTTTGTAAAATTTTTAATGATTTTCTCAAATAGGAATAAGGGATTTCAAAATCATTCTGACTCTGTCTCACACAAATTCAAATATCTCATAATATGAAATTCTTTTGCTTACAACATTTTCTTTATAAGAAACTAGACTTGATAAGCTTCAATTCCATATTTTATTCAGTCTCTAACTCATTTTATACTATTTTTGGTGTATTTTCAAAGTCGGACTACTACTGCTATCCAAAACTATTTTAGTGTAAAATAATGGTAACTAAGCTTATAACACCTTTACAAACCATTTTAAACATCATGGCAAAAAAATACATAGTGGTACATCATAAGCATAGAGCCATAATCACAAGGTTATCAATATTTCATTCTCATAGGCATAGCTTACTTATTTGTCTCCTTACTAAAGATGCATTCATTTCATGATCGTAATAGTATTTGAGCTTCGAGTACATACCTGTACCTTTTCAACGTGCTCATAACATTTCATAGTTCATTCATAATACATAAATGGACATAAGCACAACTTACTCATCACTATCCAATACAATTCATATAGCATATATCGAGCTTACATGTCATACGTTTCAAGTAGGTACCTGTACCACTCACAACATGGTCATAACTTCTCTCATTAAGCTTTAACTGTAAATCTCTTTGTTGAACCGTTCGGAATACTAAAGAATATTCGATAAGCCCCAAACATAGGGTAGGATGTCGATGCCATGCCCCAAACATGGTCTTACACTGGCTCATACATCAAGTCGATGCCACGTCCCAGACATGGTCTTACATCGACTATCGCAATCGAGGCTGACGCCATGTCCCAGACAAGGTCATACATTAGCTCTCACATATTCGTGCCGATGCCATGTCCCAGACATGGTCTTACACTGACAGATCTCATTTACATTGGCTCACATCTCGAGGCCGATGCCATGTCCCAGACATGGTCTTACACTAGCTCTAGTCTCAATGCCGATACCAAGTCCCAGACATGGTCTTACACTGGCTCTCATAGTATGGCCAATGCATGTCCCAAACATGTCTTACACAAGCTGTAACACCCTTACCCGTACCCGAGACCGGGGACAAGTATGAGGCGTTACTAGACTTATATGTGAGCGTAAATAGAAAATATAGGTTATAAAATTTCATTTCAACTCAAAACAAATCCACTAACATTGTAGTGTCCCAAATTTTGGGCCTACGAGGCCCTAAACAAACATTGAGAAAGGTTCGGGACCAAAATAAAGATCTGAGGAAAACTTATAGTTTAATACCTCACACGTCCGTGTTGAGATCATACAAATGCCCGTATGCATTGGGACATGCCCGTGTGGTCACCCCATGTCCAAAACTTAAGCATTCTGTTAGATTCACACGGCCAAGACACACGTCCATGTGTCACATACGGTCTGGACCCACGCCCGTGTGTCTACCCGTGTGGACCTTGTTAGGCTACTTTTCAAGCCTTTGGCCACCCTTAATTGCCCACTCTCATCTATAGTTTCCACTGATATCTAACATGCCTAATTGCACTCAAGTTCTATCATAATTGTCAATTGTATGTAAACCTCATATCATCGGTTTTGCACATGCTAGGTGGCCCTTTTTGTATTAAAGATTATAGTCTCATTAATCAGAATATCAGATTTGGCTCGTCTTTTAACTCATTGCCAACTGTGGTCCTCCCAATTTCAAATGAGTTGTCACATTTATCGTATCCATTCATAATACACCATGTAATCTTTTCAACAAGTAAAAATTGCATGATTAACAAGATAGCAACCTACACCAATACAGGCCATATATCAAAGCCATACACAAAATGAATAGACATAAATTTCAAGCCTTTACATTGCTAGCCAAAAGACACATATGACAAAATGACCCAAAAATATCTATACATGCCTTTGAACAAAATAAAGTATCTATGTACCAAAGCTGGATAGTTGATAGTGTGTTGACTCTCCAACCGTCTTCCAATCTATATGAGTCCTCGAGCTCTGAAATATAGGGAAAAGAGAGGGGTAAGCATTTTCATGCTTAGTAAGCTTGAATAATTGGAAAGTAAACTTACCAAGTAATTAGCATACATCCATAATAGATAAGGAAACCAACAAGTATGAAATGGTTCCCTATCACATGCACTCAACCAATGAGTTAGTCACATAACAAAACACCATGTAATTTATCTTAGATGAGCTCATCATTCAACATTTCATTTTGTACATGTATTTCATGTTAATCTCGTTAAATGTCTAGGAAATCTCGATGGACGATCCATTAACCGTCAATTCATAAGGATGACCACTTCAGGTGTGCACTCCCCCGAACATCACATCTTATGGCAGGATTACCAGTCCAGGCTAAATCCCCCATATCATAAACTCATAAGGTGATGTCGGGATTACCAGTCCAGGCTAAGTCCCTTATTGCGACAAACACCTTTAATGAGCTCGGATCTGAATTACCAGTCCAGGCTAAATTCAGACCCTGATCGAATTACCCGTCTAGGCTAAATCCATAATGCACATGTATTCTTCGAGAGGCTCAATCATACAAAGGAACACCTGTTCGGGCTAGATCTTTTCATAATTAAAATCAGCAAATTACCCGTCCAGGCTAAATCCTTTCTGCAACACATGCAGGATCTCATTACACATATAAAACATCGTTTATCCATCGAATTCCCTTTTTAACCTCAACCGAGATAATTTTTCAACTCATCATTATTAGGAATGCATTTCATGAAATCTTATGCTATCAATAAATGCAATCATCATTCATTCACAAATCATATAATTAGGCATATTAAGAGCTTACTTTAAGTTATCCGAACTTACCTAGTATTCATTTCGGTGATGTGTTTCGATTATTCCGAAACCTTTCGTTTCCTCAATCGACCTTCGAAATTGTTCATCGGGGTCTATTACAACAAAATTAAATCATTAACACTCCACATTATACATTTGAAGTCTAAATTCTCCTTGGTTCAAATGACCGTTTTGCCCCTAACCTTTCACTTTTTTACGATTTAGTCCCTAGACTCGTATAATGAAACACATACAATTTCTATCTTACCCAAGCCTAGCCGAATGTTTTCCCTCTTATGGTAGCCCACATTTTCCACTATTTCTCATTTCCACCACATATTTTACACCTTTTGCAAAAAGGTCCTTTTAAGGGTTTTTCATGAAAACCATATAGAAAAAGATGTTTAACACTCATCCAACTTTCATATTCCTCCATAATCCATCAAAATACAAGTAACTCATGCATGGGTAAATTTTTACATGAAGCCTAGCATGAAATATGGATAGAAATGGAGAGAACAAGTTATCGGAATTTCAAAAATACAATGAACATTAAAAATGGGGTTTGGGAGCACTTACTATTGAGCTTGAAAAGCTTGAAAACCCTAGCTATGGAGGGCTTGAGAGTTTCGGCTAGTACAAAGGAGAAAATGGCTGATTTTTGTTTCATTTTTCCCATTTTATTTCATTAAAATGCCAAATGACAAAAATACCTTTAAGCCCTTTCTTTAAAATTTCATCCACGCAAGCTCATTTTTGTCCAAAAATATAGAAATTGGGCAAATTGCTCTCCAAGACCTTCTAATTTATAATATAAAACAATTTCATACAAATTTCTTCTAGAATCCAAGTTTTTCAATTTATTCAATTTAGTCCCTAATTTCCAATTGGACACCTTACTCAAAGAATTTCTTTATGAAACTTTAACACATGCATATTCTCATATTTTAGGCCTCATAATAATCATAAAATAAATATTTTGATGTCAGATTTGTGGTCTCAAAACCACTATTCTGACTAGCCCTATTTCGGGATGTTACATTTTTTCCCCTTTAGGGACTTTCGTCCTCGAAAGTCTTACCAGTAAACAGATTCGGATATTTGGCTTCTCATGGTTTCTTTTGGCTCTCACGTAGCCTATTCCATACCATGTCACTGCCATAAGACTTTTACCAAAGCCATGTCTTTATTTCTCAGTCGTTTAACCTCATGAGCCAAAATCTTGACCGATTCCTCACCATAAGTCATGTCCGGTCTAATTTCAATCTCAGTTGGTGAAATTACATGATAGGGGTCTGATCGGTATCGCCTCAACATAGATACATAGAACACATCATAAATCTTTTCGAGTTCAGGTGGCAATGCCAAACGATAGGCTAACGGTCCAACTCTTTCGGTGATCTCGTACGGTCCGATAAATCACAGACTCAGTTTGCCTTTCTGACCAAATCTCAACACCCTTTTCCATAGAGATACTTTCAAGAATACTCTATCTCCAACTTGGAACTCAATTTCCTTTCTTTTCAGATCAGCATATGACTTTTGTCTATCCGATGGCGCTTTTAGACAATTTCGTATCACTTTAACTTTCTCTTCAGTCTCTTTAATCAGATCAACACCATGAATCTGACTTTCTTTAAGTTCTGTCCTGTACAATGGAGTTCAGAACTTCCTACCATACAAGGCCTCATAAGGTGCCATCTTCAAACTTGTTTGAAAACTATTGTTGTAGGTGAATTCTACCAACGACAGGTATTTTTCCCAGCTACCCTGAAATTCGAGGATGCAACATCGCAACATATCCTCGAGAATATGAATCATCCATTCAGACTGACCATCGGTCTGAGGGTGCAAAGCTATACTAAAGCTCAACTTCGTACCCAAGGCTTCTTGTAATTTATTCCAGAATCTCGAAGTGAACCTCGGGTCTCTGTCTGAAATAATCGACAATGGTACTCTATGCAACCTTACAATCTCAGAAATGTATAAGTCGACCAACTTATCAAGAGAGTAATCTGTCCTTACCGGAAATAAATGAGCCGACTTCGTTAACTTATCCACTACAACCCATATGACATCTTTCTTTTTTGGAGTCAAAGCAATCTTGTCACGAAATCCATGGTAACTCTGTCCCACTTCCATTCAGAGACCATCACAGGCTGTAACAACCCTGAAGGTACTTGATGTTTAGCCTTAACTTGCTGACATACCAAGCATTTTGATAAAAATTCAGAAATATCTCTTTTCATGTCGTTCCACCAGTATATTTTTTTCAAATCGTTGTACATCTTGGTACTTCTCGGGTGAATTGACAAACGGCTGTCACGTGCTTCTTGCAAAATCTTCCGAATAAGCTCATTATCCTTGGGTACAAAAACCCTATCTCTGAACATCAAACATCCATCAAAACCAATCCAAAAATCTGATTCAATACCTAATTCACATTGAGTTCTTTTTGCTTGCAAGTCATCATCATTAGTTTGAGCATTATAAATTTCCTGAAGAAATGTTAGCCTAGCTTCTAGCTCTACCAAGACTGAACCATCATCAAGCAATGCCGAACGAGCATCCATTGCTCTCAAAGCAAACAAAGATTTTCTACTCAACGTATCGGCGACCATATTCACCCTTCCTGGGTGATAGTCAATGATCAGATCATAGTCCTTAATTAATTCTAACCATCTTCGCTGTCTTAGATTTAATTCTTTTTGAGACATCAAATACTTCAAACTCTTGTGGTCTGTGAATATGCGGCAAGTCTCACCATATAAATAATGCCTCCAAATTTTCAAAGCAAAAATGACGGCGGAAAGCTCTAGGTCATGTGTCGGATAGTTCTTCTCATGTGGCTTCAATTGCCGTGAAGCATAGGCTATCACTTTGCCATCTTGCATAAGTACAAAACCCAGTCCATTTAAGGATGCATCACTGTAGACCACAAACTCTTTTCCCGATTCAGGTAGTACTAAAATAGGAGCTTCGGTTAGCAATATTTTTAACTTTTCAAAACTTTGCTGACACTTCCCCATCTATTCAAACCTAACGTCTTTCTGTAGCAACCTCGTCATTGGAGTCACTATAATGGAGAAACCTTTTACAAACCTTCAATAAAAACTGGCTAAGCCTAAAAAAGCTTCTAACCTCAGTTACATTTTTAGGTGGTTTCCAATCGACAATAGCAGAGATATTGCTTGGATCAACTCGGATGCCTTCACTTGAAATAATGTGACCTAAAAATCCTACTTCTTGGAGCCAAAATTCACTCTTGCTAAACTTAGCATATAATTGTTTCTCCCGTAAGGTTTGCAACACCGTTCTCAGATGCTTCGCATGTTCCGTCTCATCCTTGGAATAAATCAAAATGTCATTAATGAACACAACGAGAAACTTATCCAAGTATGGCCGAAAGATTCTATTCATTAGATCCATGAATACGGCCGGTGCATTCGTCAACCCAAACGGCATGACAAGAAATTCATAATGACTATACCTTGTTTTAAAAGTTGTCTTAGGCACATCCGATTCTCTAACTTGCAACTGATAATAGCCGAACCTCATGTTTATCTTAGAAAATATAGTGGCTCCCCTCAATTGGTCGAACAGATCGTCGGTCCTTGGCAAATGATACTTATTCTTGATAGTTACCTTATTCAATTTTCGATAGTCTATACATAGCCTCATTGAACCATCTTTCTTCTTTACAAATAATACAGGAGCACCCCAAGGTGAAAAGCTCTGCCTTGTAAAACCTTTATCCGTTAGCTCTTGCGACTATGCTTTCAACTCTCTCAGTTCTGTTGGTGCCATCCTATACGGAGCAATTGAAATAGGAGCTGTCCCTAGTATCAATTCAATGCCAAACTCTATTTCTCTTTCAGGGGGTAGTCCAGGTAATTCCTCTGGAAACACATCTGGATATTCACATGCTATCAGCACAGGCTCAATCTTCAACTCAGTTTCCTTAGTGTTCAATACAAATACAAGCTAGGCTTTATACCTTTTCCTCATATATCTCTAAGCAACCATTGCCGTGATTACAACCGGCGTCAAACCCAATTCTCTTGAATTGACCCGTAGAATCTCACCATCCGGGCATTTCAATTTAATATGCTTACTACCTCAATTTACAATTACATCATGAAGGGCTAACCAATCCATACCAAGTATTACATCAAATTCATCAAATGGTAATAACATAAGGTTAGCCGGAAAGCAATGACCCTGAATCGTCAATGGACAATTCTTAAAGACTTTATCAACCAGGACTAATTTGCCTAGTGGGTTCGACACTCTAATGATGAATTCCGTAGGTTCAACGGGTATGTTCATACTAGACACCAATCTCATGAAAATATATAAATGCGTCGACCTCGGGTCAATTAAAGTAATAGCACTTGTATTAAAAAGAGAAAAAGTACTCGTAATAACATCAGGAGCAGAGGCTTCCTCTCGAGCACGTATCATATACATTCTTGCCGGGGCTCGAACCTCTGGCTTTGTAGTGTCTTTAGTCACAACTCGACTACCACTAACACTCTCAGGGTATCTCAGAGGTCTACCCCGTGGAATGGGAGTACTCGACTTCGGGGCTACTTTCACTTTTTTTTCGACTCGCTCTGGGCAGTCTCTAAGAAAGTGGTCAAGAGAACCACATCTGAAACATACACCACTCTTCATTCGGCAGTCTCCGAAGTGAAATTTGTTACAACTCTTACACTTCGACTTTTGATCATCTACACTCCCCACACTAGTCACCATCAGGAAGGAAGACTTTTAACTTCGTCGTTTAGAGCCTCTCGCTCTACCCGAATATCCTACTAATGAAGTGGAGTGTTTATGTTGGCTCATTGCTTTCTTCGTGGAAAACGAGAGTGTTTTATCGCTGGACCTCTTGCTCACAACTCGAGCCTCTCTCTATTTTTGCTTTCTTTCATTATTAAACTCCTCAGCCTTCTTGGCCCGATCAGCCAATGTGGCAAACTCCCGTATTTCAAGGATTTCGATCAACAACTTGATTTCCTCATTCAAACTTTCCTCGAAGCGTTTACACATTTCCGACTCAGTTTGGACCCATTCAGTTGCGTACTGAATTAGCCTTACGAACTCTCTCTCGTATTTTGCTACAGTCTTGTTCCCTTGTTTAAGTTCCAGGTCTAAGAACCTCTGACTGATGTATTTCTTTTTAAACTTTGCTTGGAAAAATTCCCAAGTAATGTTTTCCTTCGGCACCATGGAAGATATAGTCTTCCACCAGTGGTATGCAGTATCCTTCAGGAGGGGCACGACACACTTCAAGCACTCCTCAGGTGTGCACGACAATTCATCTAATACCAATGTAGTATTCTCAAGCCAAAACTCGACTTTTTTGGCATTATCATCAACCTTAGCTCTAAATTCTTTTGCCCTATACTTTCTAAGCTTGTCTACAGGGGCTTTACCAACTCTCATAGGTACCATACCTTGTGGTACTTCCTCATTAGGTTGGTTAGGGAGCGGGGTAGGTCATGGTATGTTGGGGTGATTCCTCAAGGAATCCTCAAACCACTCATCCATCATTTCGAAGAAGGCGACCTTGGCCTCTTCCCGGCCTTTAGACATAGACCTTCTACTACTAGTAGAAACAGTTTGATATACGGAAGCTGGAGCATGGCTCTCAGCTCCCTCGGACTCATCTTGTGCTTGATTGGAAGATATTTACTATATTCAAAAACAATTTAAATGGTTAGGAGATGTCACACTATCAATGTTCAAATAATGGCTTGTATAGTGAAATCCAATACTCTCTACGGTAGTCCTAGAACCGACTAAACTGTAGCTCTGATACCACTAACCTGTACCCGAGACTAGGGACAAGTATGAGGCGTTACTGGACTTATATGCGAGCATAAACGAAAAATATGAGTTATAAAATTTTGTTTCAACTCAAAATAAATCCACTAACATTGTAGTGTCTCAAAATTTGGGCATACGAGGCCCTAAACAAACATTGAGAAAGGTTCAGAACCAAAATAAAGATCTAAGGAAAACTTATAGTTTAATTCCTCACACGCTCGTGTTGAGATCATACACACGCTCGTGTGCATTGGGACACGCCCATGTGGTCACCCGTGCCAAAACTTGAGCATTCTATTAGATTCATATGGCCAAGACACACGCTCGTGTGTCTAGCCCATGTTCGACACTAATTTAAAATTTTAGGTGCAGGGGACACACGGTCATACCAAACGCCCAGGGGCAATCTGTGTGTCACACACGGTCTGGACACACGTCCGTGAAGACCTTATTAGGCTACTTTTCAAGCCTTTGGCCACCCTCAATTGCCCACTCTCATCTATAGTTTCTACTGATATCTAACATACCCTAATTGCACTCAAGTTCTATCATAATTGTCAATTGCACGTAAACCTCATATTATCAGTTTTTCACATGCTAGGTGACCCTTTTTGTATTAAAGATTATAGTCTTATTAATCAGAATATCGGATTTGGCTCGTCCTTTAACTCATTGCCAACTGTGGTCCTCCCAATTTCAAATGAATTGGTCACATTTATCGTATCCATTCATAATACACCATGTAATCATTTCAACAAGTAAAAATTACATGATAAGTAGGATAGCAACCTACTCCTATATAGGCCATATATCAAGGCCATACACAAAATGAATAGACATAATGTGACATCCCTAAATTGACCCTAGTCGAAAAGTAGTTTCGGGACCACGAAACCGAGTTTTATAAATAATTAAAGGTTATATTCTGTGTTTACGATGTGCGTAAATGCTTGTGTGATAGTTCCATACTTTAATTTGGTCAGTGTATGTGAAATTTATTAGTAGGGACTTATGTGAGGCAATTTAGAAATATGCTAGCCAAGTGTTCAAGTGGCCTATTAATATATGTGAGAAAGTGCTTGTCCTTGCATGTCAAATTAGCCAAATTAAAGCATAGTGGCCGGCCATGCTATGGGTGAAAACATGTCACAAACATGTTATGCTAGTGATGTATGTTAGGAAAAATAAAATAAGGAGCATGGTAATAAAATAATGAAAGGGAATATGATGAAAAAAAAAAGAAAGAATGTGTGTGATTGTTTCCCCCCCATTGCCGTGAGTTGAAGGAAAGAAAACAAAAAAAAATGTTCATCCTTGAACATCTTTGGCCGAAAACTTTAAGGAGAAAGGAAGAAGAAAGGTTGAAGAGGTTCGGCCATGCATGTAACTAGGCTAAGGTATGTTTGATGTTGCTCCATGAGATTCATGTATATTTTAGTTATTAGCTTGAGTCCTACCTAGCCCATGGTCTAAATCTTTGCTATGTGAGGGAGATGATACTCGGCCATAGGTGTTGTCTTCTTGGTGGATGCTAGATGTTGTGTTGGTGAGGTATGAAGATGTTAGAGTGTGTGTGAGAATTTGAAAAAAAAAAGGCAGGTCTTAGCAACTTCATGAAGCAATCGGCCATGGTATATCCATAAGTACGATTTATGCTTGTTATGTTACTCATGGTTAAAATGATTCGGCTATGCTTCATGTAAAAATAAAATATACATGTGAATTCGGATATATGTTTATATTTGGTTAATGATTTATCCTTGTGAAGTATAAATTTGTAACATGATTTGAGTTGGAAGTTATTGTAATGTATTTGTGCATTCGGGTACATGATGAAAATATATGAAATGGTTATAATCAACCTTATGATTCGGCTCTTGCACATATATATATGTTTGCACATGATGTATTGGTATGCCATTTATGTGTGGTATTAAGTATATAATTGGCCTCAACATATACATGCATACTCGGCTACATGAGAATATTAGTGTTGCATGTATTCGGTTAGAGGCAAGCATATTGATGGCTTTATCTTGGTTTAGACAATCGGCTAAAAGGGAGTGTGGATTAATATGTTGAGTTGATTCATGATTTCACATGTATGTGACTTTAATGTCTAATATATATATGGGCTAAGTACCTTGAGTTCCTCTTTTCGATGCTCAAATGATTAAATCAATTTATTTGTTAAATTAAGCTCAAGAGCAAAGGGGAACTAAATCCGATAAAGGGAAGGAAAAAGTGGTCGAATAGCCATCGAAATCGTTCGACAACATCTGAGGTAAGTTTTCGAGTAACGAGACTTAGTTACCGATTTGATTAAGTCATGATGTATGAGCATAACAAATATGCGGCGATATGATGATTCTACTTGAATCATATGTTGAGCTAATTAGTCTATACGTATGACGGGTAGCCGTATGTGCATAGAGATAGTGTCATAAAGCAAAGTAAACCATGCTGTTTGTATGTGGCTAGTGAGCCGAAAATGGGTTTGCTTAATACGTGACTTGTGTTTGAACTCCAATTATGAAAACGAAATATAGATGTGTCATTACTTATTGATATGTGTGTGAATATTTGGATGATAACCGGGCTAAGTCCCGAAGGCATTTGCGCTAGTGACTAGTTCCGGGCAAGTCCCGAAGGCATTGGTGCAAGTTACTATATCCAGGCTAATTAACGAAGGCATTTGTGCGAGTTACTATATCTGGGCTAAGTCCCGAAGGCATTTGTGCGAAGTACTATATCCGAGCTAAGTCCCGAAGGCATTTGTGCGAGTTACTATAACCGGGCTATGTCCCGAAGGCATTTGAGCAGTAGCTATATCCGGCTAAACCCCGAAGGTACTTGGTTGGTAATGAGCGATCTTGCTGTAATAATTTCAATTAATGCGCTCGTAAAATCCCAACGATGAGGTACGTTTCGTATATGCATTTGAGTAGCGATTCCGTTTAAATATTATTCGCTCAGTCGATTAATGAGTTTCCGGCCTTTGGCTAAGTTGATCTTTTTTTTGTGTGAATATAAGGGTTGGTAATGTAAAGTAAGTATGATATTGAGAATTTGTGCATATGAAATTATCCATTTAGCCATATGAATGCTACATTGTAGTTGTGTCTAATTTTATGGCTCAAAACTTACTAAGCATTAAATGCTTACTCCGTTTCTTTGAATCTCTGTTGTATAGATTTTGGTTCGTCAGCTATCGGATTCGGGATTTTTGGAAGTCGAAGTCTCCCACACTATCAAAGCCCCTTTTGGTACACTTTTGGTTGAACTTTGAAATGGCATGTATAGGACACCCTTTTTTTTGTTATTAGTCAAGTACTTTGGTGTTGTATATATTTGGATAGCCATGCGAAAATGGCTTATATATATTTTGAGCATAATGTTATAATCATCTTGAATGTATATGTTCATTAAGAGGCATGGAAATGTTTGGCAACGATTAGCCATTAGAATGGTTCATCATGATTATATTTTGGGCTATATATGCTAAAGGGCTAGTTGAATCATGGAAACTATGAATATGGTAAAGTCTACCTTAAAGGTAGATGCTGACAGCAGCAGTAATATAGATTTGAAAAATCACTAAAAATAGTAGGAATGGAATTAAATAGTGAATAAATTATGTAATCAAAACTTGATGAATCTAATTTCACATGGACGAAACGAAACGATCATATGAGTTGTATGTTAAGAGATATTTAGGTTTTCGCTAAACAGGGCCAGAACGGTTTCTGGATTCCCTGTTCCGACTTTGGAAATTCTTCATAAATTAACCAGAGATAATTAGAAGTCATGCCTTATATGTATAGATTCCTTTTTGAGTCTAGTTTCATTAGAAACAAACAGAATCAGTATTGAGGTCCTGTACAGGGAGATATCCAAGTTGTAGTGCGTGGAGGTCAGAGTAGTCGAACCCTGAAACAGGGGAGACTTTAACTAATAAAATTTACTAATTGACCTGACCAAAAATTCTATAAAAAAATTTGTAGATGGATATATGAGTCTAGTTTTAGGGAAAAATTACGAAACTAATTTTCGAGTTTTGGAACTCAAGATATGATTTTTAAGGTGACAGTGACGCAGTTAGTCAGCTGTCTGGAAATTTTCAAAATGGACTGTGAAAATAAGTGAATTTAGTCTGTGAACCCCTCGTGTCCGACTCCGGTAACGGTCTCAGGTACGGGGTGTTACAATTTTATTGGTATCAGAGCTACGGTTTAGTAGATTCTAGGACTACCGTAATACGTTTGGGTCTAGCTATACATGCCATTTTGTGATTATTTGATAGTGTGGTGATTTCTGACAATTGAAAATGTGTTTATTTATAGTAATGGATCCCGATCCCGACCGAGCGGTAGCTGATGATCTTGAGAGTGTAGCGCCTGCTCTCGCATAAGGGACAGCTCCGGCGGACTCTCAACCTATTGCTAGTAATCCGAATAATGAAGCTAGACAAGCTTTCTATAGCGTGATGAATGATTGGTTCAACCAATACATTCGAACTAATACGGCTGTTCCACAACCTCCATTCCCGACTAATGCCACCCCCGCACCTACAATACCTCCGGCAACTGACCAAATAAGGTCAAATAAGCCCCCAGTTGACAGAATCCGAAAACACGGGGCTACTAAATTTAAGGCTACGGATAGCAATGATGTCGAGCAAGCTGAATTTTGGTTGGACAACACTATTCGGGTACTCGATGAGCTATCTTGCACACCCGATGAGTGCCTAAAGTGTACTATCTCCTTGCTACGTGATTCTTCCTACTATTGGTGGAATACGTTGACTTCTGTTGTGCCCAGAGAGCAAGTAACTTGGGAGTTCTTCCAAACCGAGTTTCGAAAGAAGTATATCAGTCAGAGGTTCATTGACCAAAAACGAAAGGAATTTCTTAAACTCAAACAAGGTTCCATGTCGGTTACCGACTATGAACGAAAGTTTGTAAGGCTTAGCCGGTACGCTCGAGAATGCATTTCCTCAGAAGCCGTAATGTGTAAACGTTTCGAGGATGGACTGAATGATGATATAAAGCTGTATGTTAGCATTTTGGAAATCCGAGAATTTGTGGTACTTGTCGAGCGAGCTTGCAAAGCCGAGGAGCTCAGTATGGAGAAAAGAAAAGCTGATATGGGAGCAAAGGAGTTTCGTAAGAGGTCTTCGGCGAGGCCCTTTCAACAGTCATCGAAGAAATTCAGAGATGATTTAGGCCGATCTAGAGACACTTCGGGTTTTTCTAGACGAGACCGTGATCGACCCCCTGTGAGTGCACGAGTCACTTCGGTCGCCAGTGTTGGAAATGATCGTCGAGACAGAACGGAGTGTCAGTATTGTGGTAAATAGCATTCGGGGAGTTGTAGATTCCATGACCGCTCCTGTTACAAGTGCGGGCCATGACCGCTCCTGTTACAAGTGCGGGTCAGCCGACCACTTTATTAAAGATTGCCCGAGATTGTCTGAACAGAACGTAAATCAGAGTGGGAAACCTGGTGCTACTACTGCTCGGGGTAGACCATCTAGGAATACGGGCAATGCTAGTGGCGGTCAGAGAGGATCTAGAGATGCAACGACCAGATCTAAGGCTCGTGCTCCTGTTAGGGCTTATGCTATACGCGCACGCGAGGATGCTTCCTCGCTAGATGTTATTACCGGTACTTTTACTCTCTTTGATACTAATGTGATTGCTTTGATTGTCCCTGGTTCTACTCATTCTTATATATGTGAAACCTTAGCATCCAGTAAGACTTTACCTATTGAGTCTACTGAGTTCGTAATTCGGGTGTCAAATCCCTTGGGTCGTTACGTGCTTGTCGACAAAGTGTGTAAGAAATGTCCCCTAGTAATTCGAGGTTCCTTTTTTCTGGCGGACTTGATGCTTTTGCCATTTGATGAATTTGATGTTATTCTTGGTTTGGATTGGTTGACCGTGCATGATGCGGTTGTGAATTGCCAAAGCAAGACTATTGATTTGAGGTGCGCAAATAACGAGATAATCCGAGTTGAGTCTACGGACTTAAAAGGGTTGCCAGCTGTAATATCCTCAATGTTGGCTCAGAAATATGTAAGAAAGGGGTGCGAAGCATACCTTAAGTATGTACTTGATGACAAAGAGTTAGAAAAGAAACCCGAATCTGTGCCGGTGGTTTGCGAATACCCGGATGTTTTTCCCGAAGAATTACCGGGTTTACCACCTGTTCGGGAGGTAGAGTTTGGCATCGAGCTTGTACCTGGGACTACACCGATTTCGATAGCTTCGTATCGTATGGCACCAATGGAATTAAAGGAATTGAAAGCTCAGTTGCAAGAATTGACGGATAGAGGTTTCGCTCGACCAAGTTTCTCACCTTGGGGTGCACCAGTATTGTTTGTGAAAAAGAAGGACGGAACCATGAGGTTGTGCATCGACTATCGTCAGCTGAATAGAGTGACAATAAAGAATAAATATCCGTTACCGCGTATTGACGATTTGTTTGATCAACTAAAGGGAGCCTCGGTGTTTTCAAAGATAGATTTGAGATCGGGTTATTACTAGTTGCGAATTTGAGATTCGGATATACCCAAAACTGCTTTCAGAACGAGATACGGTCACTACGAGTTCTTAATGATGCCGTTTGGGCTCACTAATGCCCCTGCGGTATTTATGGGTTTTATGAATCGGATCTTCAGACAGTATTTGGACTGGTTCGTAGTTGTGTTCATTGATGACATCTTGGTCTATTCAAGAGATGAGACCGAACATGCTGAGCACCTGAGATTAGTGTTGCGAATTTTACGGGATAAGCAGTTATATGCTAAGTTCAGTAAGTGTGAGTTTTGGTTAAGAGAGGTTAGCTTCTTGGGTCATGTGGTATCCGCATCGGGTATTCAAGTTGATCCGAGCAAAATTTCAGCCATACTTAATTGGAAGCCTCCGAGAAATATTACTGAGGTTCAGAGCTTTTTGGGACTTGCCGGTTACTACCGACGGTTTGTAAAAGGTTTCTCGATGATAGCCACACCGATGACGAAACTACTTCAAAAAGATGTTAAGTTCGAATGGACGGAAAAATGTCAGAAAAGTTTTGATCAACTGAAAACTTATTTGACTAAAGCTCCAATTCTAGTGCAGCCCGAATCAGGCAAGGAGTTCGTCATTTATAGTGATGCATCCCTACTTGGGTTGCGTATTGATGCAAGAAGGTTGAGTTGTGGCCTATGCGTCGAGACAATTAAAGCCACATGAGAAAAATTATTCGACCCATGATCTTGAACTAGCTGTCATTGTGTTCGCCTTGAAAATATGGCGACATTACTTATTTGGTGAGAAGTGCCATGTATACTCGGATCACAAAAGTCTCAAATATTTGATGACTCAAAGTGACTTGAATCTGAGACAAAGGCGTTGGCTTGAGTTGTTGAAAGATTATGAACTTGTCATTGACTATCACCCGGGAAAGGCTAATGTGGTTGCGGATGCCTTAAGTCGTAAATCACTGTTTGCTTTACGAGCGATGAATGTACACTTGTCCGTTCTATCCGACAATGTGTTAATGGCAGAATTAAAGGCCAGACCATTGTTGATTCATCAAATTCGTGAAGCTCAGAAAGTCAATGATGAATTGGTTGCAAAACGGGCTGAATGTGTTCCGAATATGGAATCAGAGTTTCAAGTTGATGATGACGATTGTTTGAGGTTCAGAAGCCGTTTGTGTGTTCCAAGAAATTCAGAATTCATTTCGATGATTCTGAACGAAGCTCATTGTAGCCGAATGTCAATTCACCCGGGGAGTACGAAAATGTACAACGATCTGAGACGTCAGTTTTGGTGGCATGGTATGAAACGAGACATTTCCAATTTTGTTTCGAAGTGTTTAATATGTCAGCAAGTGAAGGCGGAACATCAAGTGCCTACGGGTTTACTTCAGCCGATCATGATACCTAAATGGAAATGGGATAGAATCACGATGGATTTTGTGTCTGGGTTGCCATTGTCGACAAGTAAGAAAGATGCGATTTGGGTTGTTGTTGATAGACTGACTAAGTCGGCTCATTTTATCCCCGTACGTACGAATTTTTCATTGGATAAACTAGCTGAATTGTATGTTTCTCAGATTGTGAGATTACACGGGGTATCGATTTCTATTGTGTCGGATAGAGATCCGAGATTCACCTCGCGATTTTGGAAGAAATTGCAAGAAGCTTTGGGTACCAAGCTGCATTTTAGCATCGCTTTTCATCCACAAACCGATGGTCAATCCGAGCGGATAATTCAGATACTTGAGGATATGTTGAGATGTTGCATCCTCGAGTTTAGTGGCTCATGGGAGCGGTATTTACCTTTGATTGAATTCGCTTACAACAATAGTTTTCAATCAAGTATTAAGATGGCACCTTACGAGGCTTTGTACGGTCGTAAATGCCGTACACCATTGTTTTGGACCGAGCTCGGTGAAAGTAAAATTTTCGGAGTTGATTTGATTAAAGATGCTGAACAGAAAGTAAAAGTAATCCGTGAAAGTCTGAAGGCAGCCACAGATCATCAGAAATCGTATGCGGATTTGAAACGAAAAGACATTGAATATCAGGTGGGAGATAAAGTGTTTCTTAAAGTGTCGCCTTGGAAAAAGATACTCAGATTTGGCCGTAAGGGCAAGTTGAGTCCAAGATTCATTGGGCCGTACAAAATCTACGAATGAGTTGGTCCAGTTGCGTATAGATTGATTTTGCCCCCTGAACTTGAAAAGATTCACGACGTCTTTCATGTTTCGATGCTTCAACGTTATAGATCTGATCCGTCACACGTAATTAATCCATCAGAGGTTGAAATTCAATCCGATATGAGTTATGAAGAAGAACCAATTCGCATCCTAGCTCGTGAAGTGAAAGAGTTGCGAAACAAAAGGGTTCCGTTAGTAAAAGTGTTATGGCACAAACACGGAATCGCAGAAGCTACTTGGGAAACCGAGAACTCTATGAAAGAACGATACCCAAACCTATTTACCGATAAGATTTTTGGGGACGAAAATTTATTAAGTGGGGGAGAGTTGTGACATCCCTAAATTGACCCTAGTCAAAAAGTAGTTTCGGGACCACGAAACTGAGTCTTATAAATAATTAAAGGTTATATTCTGTGTTTATGATGTGCGTAAATGCTTGTGTGATAGTTCCATACTTTAATTTTGTCAGTGTATGTGAAATTTATTAGTAGGGACTTATGTGAGACAATTTAGAAATATGCTAGGCAAGTGTTCAAGTGGCCTATTAATATATGTGGGAAAGTGCTTGTCCTTGCATGTCAAATTAGCCAAATTAAAGCATAGTGGCCGGCCATGCTATGGGTGGAAACATGTCACAAACATGTTATGTTAGTGATGTATGTTAGGAAAAATAAAATAAGGAGCATGGTAATAAAATAATGAAAGGGAATATGATGAAAAAAAAGAAAGAATGTGTGTGATTGTTTCCCCCCCATTGCCGTGAGTTGAAGGAAAGAAAACAAAAAAAAAGTGTTCATCCTTGAACATCTTTGGCCGAAAACTTTAAGGAGAAAGGAAGAAGAAAGGTTGAAGAGGTTAGGCCATGCATGTAACTAGGCTAAGGTATGTTTGATGTTGCTCCATGAGATTCATGTATATTTTAGTTGTTAGCTTGAGTCCTACCTAGCCCATGGTCTAAATCTTTGCTATGTGAGGGAGATGATACTCGGCCATGGGTGTTGTCTTCTTGGTGGATGCTAGATGTTGTGTTGGTGAGGTATGAAGATGTTAGAGTGTGTGTGAGAATTTGAAAAAAAAAAGGTAGGTCTTAGCAACTTCATGAAGCAATCGGCCATGGTATATCCATAAGTATGATTTATGCTTGTTATGTTACTCATGGTTAAAATGATTCGGCTATGCTTCATGTAAAAATAAAATATACATGTGAATTCGGATATATGTTTATATTTGGTTAATGATTTATCCTTGTGAAGTATAAATTTGTAACATGATTTGAGGTGGAAGTTATTGTAATGTATTTGTTCATTCGGGTACATGATGAAAATATATGAAATGGTTATAATCAACCTTATGATTCGACTCTTGCACATATATATATGTTTGCACATGATGTATTGGTATGCCATTTATGTGTGGTATTAAGTATATAATTGGCCTCAACATATACATGCATACTCGACCACATGAGAAGATTAGTGTTGCATGTATTCGGTTAGAGGCAAGCATATTGATGGCTTTATCTTGGTTTAGACAATCGGCTAAAAGGGAGTGTGGATTAATATGTTGAGTTGATTCATGATTTCACATGTATGTGACTTTAATGTCTAATGTATATATATGGGCTAAGTACCTTGAGTTCCTCTTTTCGATGCTCAAATGATTAAATCAATTTATTTGTTAAATTAAGCTCAAGAGCAAAGGGGAACTAAATCCGATAAAGGGAAGGAAAAAGTGGTCGAATAGCCATCGAAATCGTTCGACAACATCCGAGGTAAGTTTTCGAGTAACGAGACTTAGCTACCGATTTGATTAAGTCATGATGTATGAGCATAACAAATATGCGGCGGTATGATGATTCTACTTGAATCATATGTTGAGCTAATTAGTCTATACGTATGACGGGTAGCCGTATGTGCATAGAGATAGTGTCATAAAGCAAAGTAAACCATGCTGTTTGTATGTGGCTAGTGAGCCGAAAATGGGTTTGCTTAATACGTGACTTGTGTTTGAACTCCAATTATGAAAACGAAATATAGATGTGTCATGACTTATTGATATGTGTGTGAATATTTGGATGATAACCGGGCTAAGTCCCGAAGGCATTTGCGCTAGTGACTAGTTCCAGGCAAGTCCCGAAGGCATTGGTGCGAGTTACTATATCCGGGCTAAGTCCCGAAGGCATTTGTGCGAGTTACTATATCCGGGCTAAGTCCCGAAGGCATTTGTGCGAAGTACTATATCCGGGCTAAGTCCCGAAGGCATTTGTGCGAGTTACTATAATCGGGCTAAGTCCCGAAGGCATTTGAGCAGTAGCTATATCCGACTAAACCCCGAAGGTACTTGGTTGGGAATGAGCGATCTTGCTGTAATAATTTCAATTAATACGCTCGTAAAATCCCAACGATGAGTTACGTTTCGTATATGCATTTGAGTAGCGATTCCGTTTAAATATTATTCGCTCAGTCGATTAATGAGTTTCCGGCCTTTGGCTAAGTTGATCTTTTTTTTGTGTGAATATAAGGGTTGGTAATGTGAAGTAAGTATGATATTGAGAATTTGTGCATATGAAATTATCCATTTAGCCATATGAATGCTACATTGTAGTTGTGTCTAATTTTATGGCTCAAACTTACTAAGCATTAAATGCTTACTCCGTTTCTTTGAATCTCTGTTTTATAGATTTTGGTTCGTCAGCTATCGGATTCGGGATTTTTGGAAGTCGAAGTCTCCCACACTATCAAAGCCCCTTTTGGTACACTTTTGGTTGAACTTTGAAATGGCATGTATAGGACACCCTTTTTTTTGTTATTAGTCAAGTACTTTGGTGTTGTATATATTTGGATAGCCATGCGAAAATGGCTTATATATATTTTGAGCATAATGTTATAATCATCTTGAATGTATATGTTCATTAAGAGGCATGGAAATGTTTGGCAACGATTAGCCATTAGAATGGTTCATCATGATTATATTTTGGGCTATATATGCTAAAGGGCTAGTTGAATCATGGAAACTATGAAATAGGTAAAGTCTACGTTAAAGGTAGATGCTGACAGCAGCAGTGATGCAGATTTGAAAAATCACTAAAAATGGTAGGAATGGAATTAAATAGTGAATAAATTATGTAATCAAACCTTGATGAATCTACTTTCACATGGAAGAAACGAAACAATCATATGAGTTGTATGTTAAGAGATATTTAGGTTTTCGCAAAACAGGGCCAGGACAGTTTCTGGATTCCCTGTTCCGACTTTGGAAATTCTTCATAAATTAAACAGAGATAATTAGAAGTCATGCCTTATATGTATAGATTCCTTTTTGAGTCTAGTTTCATTAGAAACAAACGGCATCAGTATTGAAGCCCTGTACAGGGAGATATCCAAGTCGTAGTGCGTGGAGGTTAGAGTAGTCGAACCTTGAAACAGGGGAGACTTTAACTAATAAACTGTACTAATTGGCCCGACCAAAAATTCTAGAAAAAATGTAGATGGATATATGAGTCTAGTTTCAGGGAAAAATTACGAAACTTATTTTCGAGTTTTGGAACTCAGGATATGATTTTTAAGGTGACAGTGACGCAGTTAGTCAGCTGTCTGGAAATTTTCAAAATAGACTATGAAAATAAGTGAATTTAGTCTGTGAACCCCTCGTGTCCGACTCCGGTAACGGTCTCGGGTACGGGGTGTTACACATAACTTTCAAGCCTTTACATTGCTAGCCAAAAGACACATATGAAGAAATGACCCAAAAATATCTATACATGCCATTGAACAAAATAAAGTATCTATGTACCAAAGCTGGACTAGTTGATAGTGTGTTGACTCTCCAACCGTCTTTCAATCTTTACGAGTCCTCGAACTCTGAAATATAGGGAAAAGAGAGGGGTAAGCATTTTCATGCTTAGTAAGCTCGAATAACCAGAAAGTAAACTTACCAAGTAATTAGCATACATCAAATATGAAGTGGTTCCCTATCACATGCACTTAACTAATGAGTTAGTCACATAACAAAACACCATGTAATTTATCTTAGATGAGCTCATCATTCAAAATTTCATTTTGTACATGTATTTCATGTTAATCCCATTGAGTGTCTAGGAAATCTCGATGGACTATCCATTAACCGTTAATTCATAAGAATGATCATTTTAGGTGTGCACTCCCCCGAACCTCACATCTTATGGTAGGATTACCAGTCCAGGCTAAATCCCCCATATCGTAAATTTATAAGGTGGTGTCGGGATTACCAGTCTAGGCTAAGTCCCTTATTGCAACAAACACCTTTAATGAGCTCGGATATGAATTACCAGTCTAGGCTAAATTCAGACCCTGATCAAATTACCTGTCTGGGCTAAATCCATAATGCACATGTATTCTTCGGGAGGCTCAATTATCCAAAGGAACACTCGTCCAGTTAGATACTTTTCATAATTGAGATCAGCGAATTACCCGTCCAGGCTAAATCCTTTCTGCAACACATGCAGGATCTCATTACACATGTAAAACATCGTTTATCCATTGAATTCCCTTTTTAAGCTCAACCGAGACAATTTTTCAACACATAATTATTAGGAATGCATTTCATGAAATCTTATGCTATCAATAAATGCAATCATCATTCATTCACAAATCATATAATTAGGCATATTAAGAGTTTACTTTAAGTTATCCGAACTTACCTAGTATTCGTTTCGGTGATGTGTTTCGTTTCCTCAATCGACCTTCAGAATTTGTTCATCGGGGTCTATTAAAACAAAATTAAATCATTAACACTCCACATTATACATTTGAAGTCTAAATTCCCCCTGGTCCAAATGATCGTTTTGCCCCTAACCTTTCACTTTTTTTTATGATTTAGTCCATAGGCTCGTATAATGAAACACATACAATTTCTATCTTACCCAAGCCTAGCCGAATGTTTTTCCCTCTTATGGAAGCCCACATTTTCCATTATTTCTCATTTCCACCACATATTTTACACCTTTTGCAAAAAGGTCCTTTTAAGGGTTTTTCATGAAAACCATATAGAAAATGATGTTTAACACTCATCCAACTTTCATATTCCTCCATAATCCATCAAAATACAAGTAACTCATGCATGGGTAAATTTTTAAACATGAATCCTAGCATGAAATATGGATAGAAATGGAGAGAGCAAGTTATCGAAATTTCAAAAATACAATGAACATTAAAAACGGGGTTTGGGAGCACTTACTATTGAGCTTGAAAAGCTTGAAAACCCTAGCTATGGAGGGCTTGAGATTTTCGGCTAGTACAAAGGAGAAAATGGCTGATTTTTGCTTCATTTTTCCAATTTTATTTCATTAAAATGCCAAATGACCAAAATGCCCTTAAGCCATTTCTTTAAAATTTCATCCATGTAAGCCCTTTTTTGTCCAAAAACTTAAAAATTGGGCAAATTTCTCTCCAAGAACTTCTAATTTATAATCTAAATTAATTTCATACAAATTTCTTCTAGAATCCAAGTTTTGCAATTTATTCAATTTAGTCCCTAATTTCCAATTGGACACCTTACTCAAAGAATTTTTTCATGAAACATTAACACATTCATATTATCATATCCTAGGCCTCATAATAATCATAAAATAAATATTTTGATGTCAGATTTGTGGTCCCAAAACCACTATTCCGACTAGCAATATTTTGCGATGTTACATTAGCACACATGTCACGCAAATGTCATGGTATGAATATCCAATTTATTCTTACGGTTCAACCGAGAGTTTATCTCATTAAGTCTCATCGTACATTTCTCATAACCTTATTCAAGCATTTTATGCAAAATTAATCATTCAATGCATAATAACGATAAAGTTGTTAATATTTACGTGCAACTTACTCGTTTCAATGGAGTATCGTATTCCATCAAATTTCCAATGTATTCAATCATCACATAAATATTATTAACATTTGGCATCACTTTCTCGTATACAATATCATCAACATATAATTCAATACAAATCATAGCAAGATAGATTTCAAGTATATTAACAATAGCATGGATATCATGCTTATTTAATCACACGGACTTACCTCGAATGCAATTTCAGCTAATTACTTTATTTTAGTCCATAACCTCGTACTTTTCGATTTAAGCCCGAATCTTGGTTTTATTGACCTATAATGATAGAATTCACTACTTTAATAATCTTATTAACCAATATATTCCATAATTTATACTTTGACAAAATGACCATTTTGCCCCTAAACTTTCACAAAAATTATGATTTTACCCCTAGGCTCGTAATTGATTTATATCAAATTTCCTTATTAATCAAGCCTAACCAAATTTATTTTAAGCCCATGTCTGAATTTTGGAATTTTTTGATGATTTTGAGTTTAGCCATTGATGAAATTATGAGCTTTAAGAAGTTTGTTGATAGTAAATAAAAGATATGCATTGGGTTAACATGTTTTGTCTTTGAATTTTTGATGAATTTGAGTAATTTAGGCTAAATTGTAAAAAGGACATTTTGAGGGACTAAAATGTGAAATAAATGGAATATATGGGCTTATATGAACTTTAGGAACATTCAGCCTAACATGTGCAAAAGGGGATTTTGTGTATTTTGTGATTTTGTGAATTAGGGACTAAATTGTCAAAATGTGTAAATGTGAGGGCTAATTTGTAAAATTCCCTAAATATGTGTATATGGATTGAATTGAATGATTTTTTGAATAAAAGGGTTAATTTTTAATACATATAGATCAAGAAAAGAGGAATTCAGATTTAGATCGAGGGAAATCAAAGGTTATTGAGTAAACGATCCGAATCGTCAATTCCGAGTACGAGGTAAGTTCGGATGTGATAAATGATGTAACAATTTATGTTTAATTGCTTTGATAATGCATAAATTGTATATATTTGATTATGATTTGTACACGATGATAAATCGACTACATTGGCACTAAGTGTGCAATTCAAAATAGCTTCGGGTATAAATAGCACTAAGTGTGCAAATTGAAATAGCCTCAGCTATATGAGGCACTAAGTGTGCGATACAGAGATATTTCGATTATTTGAGATGGCACTAAGTGTGCGGGATTATTACAACTTCGGCTAACTATTAAAGTACTAGGTGTGCGAATTCTTATATATGATACCTTTGTGGTAGATGATATTATGTGTATGATGCTTGATGAAATTGTATGAACATATTAAATGTGATGGAATAGAATTGATAGATGATTTGTGAACCATTAAGTATTTATTAGTTGATGTTTTGTATTATACAAACAGTTGATTATATTTGGTATGAGCTTACTAAGCTAAGAAACTTACTGTGTGAAATGTTCTCTGTTTTACAGTGTTATAAAGCTAGCTTGGATCCGAGGATAGTCAGCAACTCATTCACACTATCGGACAACAATTTTGGTACCATTTTGAGAGTTGTATCTATGGTATATAGCATGTATAGGCTAGTGTCATTTTGGTATGTTTTGTGTTGTGAAAATTAGCCATAAGTTTTGGCTTGTAGATGTTGATATGTATGGTTTCTTAAGTTGGCTTAAATGGTGTGTTTACTAAGTAAGTTATATGATGTATATATTGCTTATGTGATGGTTTAATTGTGAAATGTTGTAATGGTAAATTTTGTGGAATGAAATAGGTGATAAGATGATGAGATTATACTTTTAAAACTTATGTAAGTTTTAATGATTTTGTTATATTTAGGTTGTGGAATTGAGTAGTGAATTGGATGGAATTTGGATGTTATGGAATATGTATGAAATGGTTAATTTGGTTGTCTATAAATGATGCAAAAATATTGTGGTTTTAGTGTGCTTGAGATAGGTGGGAAATTTGGCTTAAACCAAGCCCAATTTCACCCCACACGGTGGAGCACACGAACGTGTGTCTCGACCGTGTGCCTACTGTAACTTATTTATACAAGTCAGTCTCGAGTATGGCCTAGACACGAGCATGTCTGGTGGCCGTGTGAGGCATACAGCCTCGACATATAGGCATGTGTGGCCATTTTGAATGGTACACGGGCTAGATACATGGGCGTGTGGTCGGCAGTGTGACCCAAGTCAGTTTCGACCACGGCCAAGGCACACGGGCGTGTCTTGTGGCCGTGTGATGAAGTCAGTATGTATGCCCTATTTTGCTATGGCCTTGACTCATAGGCGTGACTAATACCGTGTGAGGCACACAGCCTGTTTACATGGGCATGTGACCTTTATAGCTTAGAAAAATGTTTACGTTTTGGAAAAATTTGTATGTACTCGGTTTAGTCCCGACTTATTTCTAAAGTATGTTTAAGGTCTTGTTGACCTATGTAAAGAACTTTATATTGATGTATGACCTATGATGCTATGATGATTGTGAAATGAATGCTAAATGTGTCGATATGTCTGGTAATGCTTTTTAACCCTAGCCTGGCACTAGATACGGGTTAAGGTGTTACATTTGATTGGCATCAGAGCTACAGTTTAGTCAATTCTAGGACTAACGTAGCATATGTGGGTCTAACTATACATGCCATATATATGAATTGCGATACTGTGATGATTCCTGACAGTTAAAATGTGTTTTTCATATAGCTAATGGATCCCGAACGAGCAATAGCTGATGATGTTGAAAGCAATGTGCCTACTCCCGCTGAAGGGGCAGCGCCGGCCGAATCTAGGCCGATATCTAGTAGTCAGAGAGGAGAGGCTAAGAAAGCCTTCTTCCAAATGATGACTGAGTGGTTTACAAAATTCGTACGAACGGATCCGGCTGCTCAACAACCTCCACCCCCACCTGTTGCTTAACAAGTCCTGGTTGTGCCACCAATAATAGACCCAATTCAACTGAGTAAGCCACCTGTTGATACAATTTGTAAACATGGGGCTGAAGAGTTTTAGGCTACAGTTGATGATGATGCCAAGAGGGCTGAGTTCTGGCTTGAAAACACTATTTGAGTATTCGATGAATTGTCCTGTACTCTAGAAGAATGTATTAAATACGTAGTATCTTTGCTTAGAGATAATACATATCACTGGTGGAAAACGTTGACATCGATGGTTTCTAGAGAATGAGTTACCTGGAAATTCTTGCAAACTGAGTTCTAAAAATAGTACATAAGCTAGAGATTTCTTGATCAGAAAAATAAAGAGTTTCTGGAATTGAAACAAGGCCGAATGACCGTTACTGAGTATGAAAGAGGATTTGTACATTTGAGCAAGTTCGCTCAAGAATATGTGTCTACTGAAGAGATCATGTGTAAAAGATTTATTAATGGATTGAACGAAGATATAAATTGTTAGTCGGGATACTTGAATTGAAAGAATTTGTAGTATTGGTTGAGAGGGCTTGTAAAGCCGAAGATCTCAGTAAAGAAAAGAGAAAAGCTGATTCAGAGGCTAGAGACTCGAGAAAGAGGTCAATGAATAAATCTTATCATTCTTCATCAAAGAAATCCAGAGATTATATTGATCGATCGATAGCTTTAGTGGGATGTCAGAATAGAGATCGTAGAAAGCAATATACCAACCCCAAAGCTCAAACTACCTCTATATCAAGTGTTGGTAACGCAAAGGATGTAAAGCCTTAGTGTAAACAATATGGAAGATGACATTTTGGAGATTGCTGGGGGAAAAGTAATAACAAAGCTTGTTACAATTTTGGTTCATGAGATTACTTTATAAAAGATTGCCCTGAGTTAGCTGAAAAAGATAATGCTTAGAACACGAGGCCGAATAACATCGCAGCTAAAGGTAGACCACTGAGAAACACGAGAAATGTGAGTGGTGGTAGAGGTGTGACACAGGACACTGCAGCGAGATCTGAGGCTAGAGCACCTGTACCAATCTATGCTATTCAAGCACGCGAAGAAGCGTCATCTCCAGATGTTATTACCGGTACTTTTACTCTCTATGATGCTAAAGTTATTGCATTGATAGATCCAGGGTCTACTCATTCTTATATATGTGTGAATTTAGTATCCAGTAAGACTTATTAGAGTATCAAACCCCTTAGGGAAGTGTGTATTGGTTGATAAAGTGTGCAAGAATTGTCCATTAATGATTTGGGGTAATTGCTTTCCAACCGATTTGATGTTGCTACAATTTGATGAGTTTGACATAATTCTGGGTATGGATTGGCTAACGTTGCATGATGCGGTTGTGAATTGTAAACGAAAGATGATTTATTTGAGGTGTCAGAGTAACGCAATTATCCGAATTGAATCAAATGGTTTGAATGGATTGCTAGCAATGATTTCAGTGATGCTAGCTCAAAAATATGTGAGAAAGGGTTGTGAAGCTTATTTAGCCTATATACTTGACACAAAAGTGGTTGAAAAGAAGATTGAATCAATGCTAGTTGTTTGTGAGTATTCAGGTGTGTTTCCTGATGAGTTACCGGGTTTACCTCCGATCTGAGAAGTTGAGTTTGGTATTGACTTAATGCCAAGAACTACTCCAATTTTGATAGCTCCGTATAGAACGACCCCGACAGAGTTAAAAGAGTTGAAAGCTCAGTTTCAAGAATTGACGAATAGAGGTTTTGCTAGACCGAGTTATTCTACTTAGGGTGCACCAGTTTTGTTTGTAAAAAAGAAAGACGAAACTATGAGAATGTGTATCGATTATCGACAACTCAATAAAGTGACGATCAAGAACAAATATCCTTTACCGCGAATAGGTGATTTGTTCAATTAGCTAAAAGGAGCTACCGTGTTTTCAAAAATAGATCTGAGATCAAGTTACTATCAGTTGTGAGTAAAAGATTTAGATATTTCAAAAACTGCTTTCCGAACGAGGTACGGGCATTATGAGTTTTTGGTTATGCCTTTTGGATTAACGAATGCACCTGCTATCTTTATGGATTTGGTGAATAGAATTTTCAAACCGTATGTAGATCGATTTGTTGTCATATTCATTGATGACATTTTGATTTATTCGCATGATGAAACTGAGCATGCCGAACATTTGAGAATAGTGCTATAGACTTTGGGAGAAAAACAGTTATATGCAAAGTTTAGCAAATGTGAATTTTGGTTACGAGAAGTTGGTATTCTGGGACATGTTGTGTCGGCATCTGGCATCCAAGTTGATCCAAGCAAGATTTCGGTTATTTTGGATTGGAAGCCTCCGAGAAATGTTTCTGAAGTCTGCAGTTTTCTAGGACTTGCTGGTTATTATCGATGATTCGTAAAAGGCTTTTCAATGATCTTGACTCCGTTGAAGAAACTACTTCAGAAAGATGTGATATTTGATTGGTCTGAAAAGTGTCAGAAAAGCTTTGATCAATTGAAAGCTCTATTGACTAAAGCTCTGGTGTTAGTTCAACCAGAACCGGGTAAAGAATTTGTGATCTATAGTGATGCTTCGTTGAAAGGTTTGGGTTGCGTTTTGATGCAAGAAGGCAAAGTTATAGCTTATGCCTCAAGACAGTTAAAGCCACACGAAAAGAATTATCTGACGCACAATCTGGAATTGGCGGCTATTGTATTTACTTTGAAGATTTGGCACCATTATTTGTTCGATGAAAAATGTTGTAATACCTTTAAAATTTTTACAGTAAGAAATTATCCTTAATATAGTAAAATAAGAAAATAAAGTGACCAAAATGAAAATTTTGAGTTATGTAAATATTGGGAAGTATATTATGATATATTAAATCAAGAAATGACTAAATTGTAAAAGCGAGAAAAGTTTTGTTGCACAAGAGTACATACTCAAAATTTTAGGGGTTAAAGTGTAAATATGAAAAAGTTGAAGGACCAATAGTATAAATATTTTAAGGGTGGAATGATCTAGAAACTAAGGAAAATGGATGAATTAGGACCAAATTGAATAGGTGAAGAACTATGAGGGACTAAATTATAATTTTACCAAATTAAATGATGACTCAAGGATGGCACTTTAAAATATAATAAAGGGCAAAATGGTCAATTGGAAGAGAGAGAAATCTAGAAAGTAATAATGATGCTAAAGATATTTTTATATTATAATTATTTAATTAGATAAATATTATTTTATTAATATTTTAATGAGATATTTTATTATTATTTTATTAGCATATAAAGAAAGAAAGATGAGGAATTCTCATCCATTTTTCCCATGCAAAAACCAACGTGAGAAGAAGACGAAGAAAAGAAGTTTTCATTTCTTTACAATTTGGTCTTTTTACCAAAAATTTACCATTTTCTCCCAAAAATCAAAAGAATTTTTATAGCTACCAAGAGAGAAAAATGTTAAAGAGACTATTGGAAGTTAGAATATCAAGTTGGATTCAAGAAATGGAAGCTGAAGGAGAGAGAAAATCAAGATGAAGATTGAAATCAATAGAATAAGGTAAGAACATCATGATTTCAATATATTTTGAAGTTTGATATTATTGAAAAAAAAAGCAGGGATTAATGTTAATGTAGAGTTTCCTTACATATGGTCCTATGTTCTTGATATGTTAGTGAAGAGAAAATAAGAGAAAGTGATGAAAAATATTGTAGAAAAAGAAAATAAGGGTGTTATAAACATGATAATTAATATTTTGCACTAAAACAGTTTTAGACAGCAGTAGTAGTCTAACTTTGAAAAATCACCAAAAATTATAGAAATCGAATTATAGGATGAATAAAATAATGGAATTGTAAATCATGAGATATAATAAATTTTGTGAGACAATGTCAAAATGATTTCGGGTTCCCCTGTTCTGACTTTGGAAAATCATAAAAAATTGGAGAAAAATAATTAGGGGCTTAAATTTATATGTTTAGAATATTGAATGAGTCTATTTTCAAGAGAAATAAATGGAAACATCATTCAAATTCTGTACGAGGAGATAATTAATTTTTAGTGAAGAAGGGTTAGAACTGTCACATAGCATAATAGGGGTAAATTTAAAGAATAAACTGTACTTATTGGCTAAACCAAAAATTTTGAAAATTTTATGGTAAGAATATATATGAGTTTTGTTTCAGGGAAAATTAGCGGATCTTAATTTGGAGTTCTGTAGCTCCAGATATAAATAATTTAGTGACTATGACACAGATAGACAGCTTGAATATTCATAAAAGTAAATAATAAAAATTATAGATAATGTTACAAGTGTGTTATATACATTAAGGATGTGGAATCGAGAGGAGGAGGAGGACGAGGAAAATATATATGAATATTCAGCTAGCATGGCTAATTTGCATGTTTTAGGCTTAGGGATTAAATTGAATAAAACTAAAAACTTTAGCGGCAATTTTGTAAAAATATAAAAAATGACCAAATTGAAGGGAATGAATTGTTTTATTATTTAAATTAATAAATTGAATGAAATTATCAATTTAAGATCGGATGAAAATTGGGAAAATGGTAAATTACCAAAATGCCCCTGAATATTGATATTTTTGCAATTTCGCCAAGTAAGTTCGTGTAACTTGAATTATATTCTTAAATGCTTGATATATATGTTATTGATGTGAATATGATTTGAATGTTCATTGTATGAAAATTTGATGAAACATTGATATATTTGATAAAAAAAGGAAAGAAATCCAGGTTGAATGAAAGGAAAATTCGATGGATCTCTGAAAAGGAATTGACGGTGAAAAAGGATCTAGCCCGGATGGGTGATCCTATCCTGTTATAGCCCTCCCGAAGAATATGTGTAAAATGGATTTAGCCCGAACGGGTAATCCGATTAGGATCTGAATTTAGCCTAGACTGGTAATTCAGATCCAAGCTCATTAGAGTAATTGTCGTTGCAGGGGATTTAGCCTGGACTGGTAATCCTGACAATACTCTATGAGTTTATATTACAGGGGATTTAGCCTGGACTGGTAATCCCGCTGTAAGGATGAGGTTCGCGGGAGTGTGCTCTCTGAAATGAAATATGGAAGACCATAGTTGAAAAATACCATGACAACATGACGGGAAATGAATAAGACCATGGTTGAAAGATACCATGGCGGCATGACATGAAATGAATAAGACCATGGTTGAAAGATACCATGGCAACATGACATGAAAAGAATATGACCATGGTTGAAAGATACCATGGCAACATGACAGAAAATGAGTAAGACCATAGTTGAAAGACACTATGGCATCATGTCAAAGATAATTAAGACCGTGGATGGGAGACGCTATAACATTTGTTGAACAATTGATATTCAGGTAATATGTATCAGATGACGAATGGTTATATGAAATGGTTGTGTGAAATGTTTACAAGAACTGGTCATATGGAAATATATGTACAAAATAGTTGTATAAAATAATTATGAAGATAGATAAACAAAATAAGTATAAGTACATGGAATATAATTTATGTTAAGTTTGATATAAACTATTACCGGAATAAATATACATAAAATCTATGGAAATGACGGAGCATGAAATATTGATATAATGAAATGAATGATATATACTTTTGAAGAAACGGTAAAAGAATGATATGTTTCATGACATGTACATATATGATTATCTTTGATATGTTGATACAAGAAAATTATGTAGGTAAAGACAATTATTAAACTCAAGCATGACATGTCAAGAAAATAAGTATATCAATGTTGCATTTATATGAAATATGTATTAATATACTAACAATGTCACTGTTTGATGCTTATACAAGTGCCAAGCTGTTGATTGAATGGTAATATATTTATTTATATGATACATTGAATCGGTAAGTATTTAATTAAATTTTTTTAGGTGATCTGCAAATTTTAGTAATGCCCTGAAACCCTGTTTCGACGTTGGATACGGGTTAAGGGTGTTACAAATGTAACGTATTTTCTGATCATAAAATTTTAAAATATCTGATGACTCAGAAAGATCTTAATTTACATTAGCAAAGATGGTTAGAGTTGTTAAAAGACTACAAGCTTGTAATTGACTACTATCCGAGAAAGACTAATGTTTTTGCTGATGCTTTAAGTCGAAAATCATTGTTTGCATTGCGTGTGATGGATACTCAATTAACTTTGTCTAATGATGGTTCGGTTTTAGCTAAGTTGAAAGCCAGATCATTATTCATTCAGCAGATTTATGATGCACAAAAGGTTGATAATGAATTGTTAGCAAAACGAGCTCAATGTGATTTGAATAATGATTCAGAATTCCCAGTTGATGCTATAGGATTTTTGAGATTCAGAGGCCGAATATGTATTCTGAGAAATTCAGAGTTGATTCAAATGATTTTAAATGAAGCTCATAACAGTAGGTTATCTGTTCATCCGGGTAGTACTAAAATGTATAATGATCTGAAACAACTTTATTGGTGGCATGGTATGATACGAGATATCTCAGAATTTGTTTCGAAATGCTTAATTTGTCAGCAAGTAAAAGCTGAACATCAGGTTCCGTTTGGGTTACTTCAACCGATTATGATTTCAGAGTGGAAATGGGACAAAATCATGATGGATTTTGTATCGGGTTTACCTTTGTGACTGAGTAAGAAAGATGCAATCTGGGTTGTTGTTGATAGATTGACTAAATCGGCTCATTTCATTCCGGTTCGTACAGATTATTCACTTGATAAACTTGCTGAGTTGTACATTTCTCAGATTGTGAGATTGCATGGAGTACCTATTTCTATTATTTCGGATAGAGATCCGAGATTCACATCACGCTTTTGGAAGAAACTGCAAGATGTGTTAGGTATGAAACTACACTTTAGCACTGCTTTTCACCCACAGACGAGTGGTCAATCCGAACGGATTATTCAGATACTTGAGGATATGTTAAGATGTTGTATTCTTGAGTTTGAAGGTATGTGGGAACGATACTTGCCTTTGATTGAATTTGCATATAATAATAGCTTTCAATCGAGTATTAAAATGGCTCCTTACGAGGCTTTATATGGTCGGAAATGTCGAACACCATTGTACTGGATAGAGCTTAGTGAGAATAAATTCACGGGGTTGATTTGATCAGAGAAACAGAAGAAAAAGTGAAAGTAATTCGAGATAGTTTGAAAGCAACTGCGGATCGTCAAAAATCATATACAAATTTAAAAAGATAAGATATTGAGTTTGAAATCGGTGATAAAGTGTTTCTAAAGGTATCTCCATAGAAGAAAGTACTCCGATTTGGCAGAAAAGGCAAATTGAGTCCGAGATTCATCGGGCCGTATGAGATTATCGAGCGTATCGGGCCGATTGCTTATAGATTGTTGTTGCGACCTGAGTTAGAAATGATTACAACTTATTCCACGTATCGATGCTTAGAGAATACAAATCTTATTCCTCGCATGTGATTTCTCCGTCTGAGATAGAAATTCAGTTTGATATGACCTATGAAGAAGAACCGATCCGTATCTTGGCACGCGAGGTTAAAGAATTGCGAAATAAGAAAATTCCGTTAGTAAAAGTAATGTGGCATCGACACGGTGTTGAAGAGGCTATGTGGGAGCCTGAAGATGCTATGAGACAACAATATCCGAATCTGTTTGACGTTAAGATTTTCGGGGACGAAAATCCCTTAGGGGGAGAGTTGTAACAGCCCGGTCTAGACCTTAGTCAGAATAGTGTTTTTGGGACCACAAATTCGTGTCAGAAAAATATTTTAATATTATTTTCCGTTCTTATTATATGTGAAGTGATATGTGTGAAATTTTCGTGATTTAATTTTACTGTTTGTGAGCTTAATGTGCAAAAAGGACTTAATCACGTAGAATGCAAAAGTTGCATGTTATTACTTTGTTAAAGGTGTAATGACTTTGGCTTTTAAAGTAAGGGTCCTTGCATGGCAATTATACCATTTGAATGGTGAGTGGACATTAGTGGACATCTATTATATGTTTATTATATGCTTTAATAAAGGCTATTTTAGTAAATGGATTAATAAAGGTTATATTAATAAAACAAAATGAATTTTAAGTGTTCATCTTTCTCCTTGCCGAAATTACAAAGAAAAAGAAGAGAAAATAAGAGTTCTAGGGTTCGACACTCACATTGGCTAATTAAGGTATGTGTTTTGATTGGTTTTTGATAATTTTTCTATATTTTTATGATGATTGCGCTGTATTCTATCAAGCCCATGTCTGAATTTTGGAAATTGTTGATGACTTTAAGTTGAGCCATTGATGAAATTATGAACTTTATGAAGTTTGTTGATAGTAAATGAAAGATATGCATTGGGTTAACATGTTTTGTCTTTGAATTTTTGATGAATTTGAGTAATTTGGGCTAAATTATAAAAAGGAGATTTTGAGGGACTAAAATGTGAAATAGGTGCAATATATGGGCTTATATGAACTCTATGAACATTTAGCCTAACATGGGATTTTGTGTATTTTGTGATTTTGTGAATTAGGGACTAAATTGTCAAAATGTGTAAATATGGGGGCTAATTTGTAAAATGCCCTAAATATGTGTATATGGATTGAATTGAAAGATTTGTTGAATAAAAGGGTTAATTTTTAATACATATATATCAAGAAAAGAGGAATTCAGATTTAGATCAAGGGATAAATGATCAGAATCGTCAATTCCGAGTACGAGGTAAGTTCGTATGTGATAAATGATGTAACAATTTATATTTAATGTAACACCCCTTACCCGTATCCGAAGCCGGAACAGGGTTCAAGGCATTACCGGACTTACGTCATACCATTTAAACACATTTGAATCATACATTTTGCATACAATTTAAAACCTTTATCATTCACAATCATATTGTCCCTTACTAGGCTCATCACAGCCTTAAAACATACTCGAAAGAGGTTCGGGACTAAACTGATGACATTTGAAACCTTTTGGAAACTTAGACAATTTTCATCTCTACGGGGGCCACACGTCTATGTACCCCGACCATGTCACTCACACGGCCAAGTGACACGCTCGTGTCCCAGGCCGTGTGGAAACAGGGCATGCATACTGACTTAGGTCTCACGACCAGCCACACGCCCATATGCCAGTCCGCGTGCCTTACACGGCCACAAGACACGCCCGTGTGTCTAGGCCGTGTCAAGTCTGTAGGTATATTGAATTAATTCAAGAAGCTACCTAGGGGACACACGGCCGTGTACTAAGGCTATGTGTCACACACGGTCAAGCCACACGCCCGTGTGCTCAGTCGTGTTGAGTGAAAATAGGCTTGGTTAAAGCCACATTTCTCACCCCTCACAAGCATACCTAAATACCACACTTCATGCCATTTCAATACTCACATAGGCAATTACAACATGCCAAATTCATATACAAATCAAGACATTATATCACAAACCAAATCACTATTCAAAACTCAATCTTTCATCACCTAAATCATGCTTCTCAAACATATCAATTCATTATCTATACTTCATACTAAAATATGCCAACACAAAGGCATTATAAACATCACATATGTTATTTATCAAACACATACTTTAGGCCAACTTAAATGGCCAATACACACCAACATTTATAAGCCAAATCACTTGGCCAAAATCACAACAAATATACCATCTTAACACTAGCCTATACATGCCATAAACCAAGCCTCAAAGTGTAAAAATACCGTAAATTAATAACCGGATAGTGTGATACGATCTCTGTTGACTTTCAACCAGAGCAAACATCCGAAACACTACAAAACATAGAAAATAACACAAAGTAAGCTTTACAGCTTAGTAAGTTCGTATATGAGCCTAAAATGATCATAACATTTTGATAAACCGTAATTTATACATATTTTTATCCCATGCTTAACACATTTATGGATGGTGTCTCCTTAGATTTGGTGAACTCGATGCTCCTAATCCTTTAATTTCATGTTTTATACTTAGGTGAGCATAGGAGAGTAAAAAGAGCGAGAAATGGGTCGAAAATAGAGAAAATAGACCCACATCGGAAATCAACACGGTCTGAACTTCCTCACACGGGCGTGTCACACGGCCGTGTCCCTTTGGTAGGATCAAAGCACGACTTACACAGGTAGACTACACGCCCGTGCCTATTCAATAGCCTTGACCACGGGTTGGAGTAATCGCACACGGACGTGTCACACGGGCGTGTCCCTGCCGAGCCCAAGTATAACCCTATTTGGAAAAGGCCAATTTTGAGGGCTCTTAGGCATTTTAAAGCCTATTTAAACACCAGAGAAGACACTTAGGAAGGAGACGCAGAGTAAGAGGCAAGGAATTACTCAAGGGAAGCCAATTGGTCCATCTCAGAAGCCGGATTCATCATCAAGACTGAAGATCTCCCTTTAATTTCCATTCAGGCATTTTGGGTTTTCTTTATGTTTTGTATTCATTATTCTTCTGAGATGTTTTCTTCTATAATTATGAACTAAACCCCCTAAATACCTAAGGAGAATGAAACCTAAGACGGATCTTGTTATTATTATCTGAATTGTATGATAAATATTTGACTTGTTCTTAATTATATGTTCTTAATTCTTGTTTTAATATTCCAGTATACTGATTCAAGTTAATGCTCTTATTTAGAGGAGGAATAGACCCTGTCTAAAAGTAAATTTGTCATAATTCAGTAGAGTTGATTACACGCCTAGAGATAGGGTGATAAGATTTTACCGGATTAGGGTGAAACCTAATAAAGGGATCCATAGATCGATAATGCAACACTAGGGCGTTAATTAGAAAGAGATTTCAATTAATCAACCTAGGGTTAGACGTTATTAGTCTCGAGAGAGATAATAATATAACTTAGGGATTTCTACGGATCAAGTCAAATGAATAAATCGTCTGATTCAGAGTCAAATGACAAGTGAAGTTTAGGTGGATTTTTCCTTTGGTATTGTCTTAATCAATCGAGTTTTCCCAAAAGCTTTTTCCCAATTTTCTCCCTGTGTACTCATAGTCTAGTTAATTAGTTTAGATAAACAAATACCTTAACTTTTAGGCTAGATAATAAAAAGAAAGTAATTACTAGTACTCTTGGTTCCTTTGGGTTTGACAATTCGGTCTTGCTAAAGCTATACTACTGTTCGATAGGTACACTTGCCTTCATCGTGATAATAGTTAGTTTCAAGAACGATTAATTATAAATTTTTAAAACCTGTCGCGAATATCGCATATCAAGTTTTTGGCACCGTTGCGGGGAACTAGGATATTAGGAACACTCGATTTTTATTACTTTAGCCATTTTACTTTTATTGCAATTTAAATTTTTATTTTATTTTCTAATTCTTCATTTATTTTATTCTGACAGTTATTTTTCTAGTTTATGACCAGAAAAAACCCGTCAGGACCACTAGTTTTTGATGGTGAGATCGACCACACAGTTCGCAAAAATCAAAGAGAAATAAGGCGAAGCCTAAGATACACAGAGGAAGAGCAAGAGGATGATACTTCAACCACAACCGAGGAGATGGCTGAAAACCAAGAAAATCCGCTACCACCTGCAATTGCTGCTAATCAGAATCTTACTCCATGTACTATGTATGATTATGCTAAACCTTCTTTAACAGGAACTGAATCGAGCATAGTTAGGCCTGCTGTTGCTGCAAATACTTTTGAACTGAAACTTAACACAATTCAAATGATACAAAATTTGTTCAGTTTGATGGTTTGCAGGACGAAGATCCCAACGCTCACTTGGCAAACTTTTTAGAACTATGTGATACATTAAAAATTAATGGCATTTCTGATGATGCCATTTGCCTTCGGTTATTCCCTTTTTCATTGAGGAATAAGGCTAGATAGTGGTTGAACTCGTTACCACGAGGGTCAATCACTATTTGGGAACAAATAACTGAAAAGTTTTTATTAAAATATTTTCCGCCGGCTATAACAGCCAAATTACGTAATGATATCTTCTCTTTTGTGCAGATGGATTTAGAAACACTCTACGATGCATGGGAGAAATAAGGATCTGTTGAGAAGGTGCCCTCACCATGGGTTACCACTCTGGCTACAGGTTCAAACGTTCCACAATAGCCTAAATCCTTCGACTTGATAGATGATCGACGCAGCCGCTGGCGGAACTATCAATAATAAGACACCTGAGGATGCTTATGAATTTATAGAAGAGATGTCACTGAATAATTATTAGTGGCAAGTCATGAGGACAAAGCCAACGAAAGCAGCCGGCTTTTTTAACGTCAATTCACTCACCATGCTCTCCAATCAGGTAGCACTTTTGAATAAAAAAATTAATAGTTTTCTTGGTTCTTCACATGTTTACCCAGTAATGCAGTGCGAAGCAAGTGTAGGTCGATCAAGCAATTCAGAATACCCACCCTATGGCCACAACATGGAGAACGAGCAGTTAAATTACATGGGTAATAATCCTTGATCTCAAAATAATCCTTATAGTAATACTTACAATGCAGGTTGGAGGAACCACCCAAATTTCTCATGGGGAGGCCAAGGGAACCAGCGACCACCACCACCTCCAGGCTTCCAACAACCACCCTACCAAGAAGAGAAAAAGCTAAACCTTGAGGAGATGCTAACAAAATTCATCTCGGTGTTAGAAACTCATTTTCAGAATATCGAGCCAGCACTTAAAAACAACAAGCATCGATCCAAGGGCTCGAAACTCAGATAGGTCAACTCGCTAAATTGATATCTGAACGATGACAAGGTAGCCTACCGAGTAACACTGAATCTAACCTAAGGGAGCAAATCAATGCAATTTCTATTCAAGATAAAGAAGGGTTAGTTGCACCTGAACCAGAACCGAGGCAAGAAATAGTGGTAAGTAATGGTAGGGGTGAGGTGGACCACAATGACCAGAAACCGGTAAGTAAAGAATACAAACCTCGTGTGCCATACCCAAACGCGACAAAGAAAAACCACATAAAAGAACAATTCGGTAAATTCGTTAAATTAGTAAAGAAGTTACATATTAACTTTCCGTTTATTGAAGCTCTTTCGCAGATACCAAACGCAGTCTAATTCTTAATGGAGCTTTTAACAAATAAGCGGAGGTTGGATGAGGCGTCGCATGTGGAACTAAATGCGGTTTGCTCAGCCATACTATAGAATAAGCTGGCCAACAAATTAAAAGATCCAGAGAGTTTTACGATTCCCTTTTAATTGGTAGCCTAGATGTAAATAATGCTTGGGCTGATTTAGGGGCTAGTATCAATGTCATGCCTTACAAAATGTTTAAGCAACTAGGTCTTGGGAAACCCAAACAAACTAGGATGAGTATTCAATTAGCCGATAAAACAATCAGATTTCCTAGGGGGATTATTGAAGATGTACTCGTTAAAATTGACAAATTTATATTCCCAGTTGATTTCATTGTTCTAGACATAGAAGAGGATAGTAATGTTCCTTTAATTTTAGGGAGGCCTTTTTTAGCAATCGTTAGAACAATAATTGATGTTGGCATAGGTGAACTCACACTTCGTGTGGGAGACAAAACAATCACCTTTCAAGCTCGTAATTTGAGTAACACATCAAAAATTGAAGGTGGTTGTATAAATCATTCTACTAAAACTGACCATGTGGTGCAACCTACTTTGTAGGAAATAAGTTCGAAGAACCTACACGAGCCATGATCAAGCAACAACAAAGGACCTATCTATGAAGAACGAAGGCTACAAATCGATGAACTAGATGAATGGCAGATACAAAAACTGAGAACACCCGATAAATTGAAACCGAGCCAGGACGAGATCAATACATCACCAAATCAAATTAAGGTTGGAGACAAAGTACTTCTAGATGCAGCAGATCCTTGCATTACCACTTTTGAACCTAATGAAGAAATTCCTCTCACAGTACTCAGTATTTTCCCATATGGTACAGTCAAGGTAATTCACCCTAAATTCGAAACTTTTAAGGTAAACAATACTCGTCTTAAACCTTATATTGATAAAGTTGATAGCAGGGATGAGGAGTGTAAATTCCTCGAGCCACCATGATCACATACCAGAGAGGTAAGTTAAGCTTACACTATAAATAAGCGTTTCTCGGAAGGACAACTCGAGCACTAACAGTAATGATTTATTTAAATTCTAGTTTTTCACATCTAACCTACTAACTGAGTCTTGAAACACAGGGTTTTCTCATCCACACAGCCAGGCACACGGGCGTGCCTTAGGCCGTGCACACACCACAGAAGGAGACACAACCATACGATACGGCTGTGTGAAAACAAGGCAAAAATTTTTCCCCAACATGGGATGCGATAAGTCGCCATGGTCGTGTGATAAGGCCGTAGGCAAAACTGCCAATCCAACACGGGTGTGCGACACACCTGTGTTTTGAAAGCGTGGGCGAACCTGTTAATTTAGCACGAATGTTCAACGCGCCCCTGCCCAGCCCTCGTGGTCGACACTGTCAAACTAACACGGGTGTACGCCTGCATACACGAGCATGGGAGAAGTGAACAAAAATTGACACGACTGTGCAACATGGCCGTGTACACCAATGTGCCCAATTTCGAAAACCACGAAACGCATGAGCTGAAATGAGGGCACACGAGCGTGCCCTACGACCGTGTGCCTCAATTTCTCTATAAACACCTATTATTTATTTTATTTTTATCTTTATATTTTGAAATTAATTTTTATTTCCTTTTAATACTATTTTATCTTGAGTTTTTACAATTTTTATGTTCGGCTATTTCATTACGAGTAATTATTTCCTAAAGAGTTCCTGATTTTATCACAGTCATAAAGAGCTCCAAAGCTCATCATCAAATAGGAACTAAAAACGCCAATTCAAGGAGTTCATTCATCATTCAGGAAGTTTCACTTCTCTTCTTATCTTATGATTATATATCTATATTTCTCAATATATCTATCTTTGTACACTGAGGGCAATGTACATCTTAAGTGTGGGGGGTCTTTTATATCATCATTAGAAATCCCTGAATTTTGTCCTATTCTCACGTGAATCACTCATATCTCTATTAGAATGAATTTTAATTAATTTATGATTTTTATTGATATGTCTTGAATTAGAATATAGGCATTTATGCATTGATTGTTTAAACTTTAAGACATTAGGGAATCAAGCATGATAAGTTGATTTTGGAAGAATTAAAAACTTTTAGGTTATTTCCCTAAGTTTAGGTATTATCTTGAGTTGAAATTCACAAGTTTGAACATCAAAAAGCCTTAATTTTTGTGAGATCTTGAGCCTTTAGAGCATATTTTATTTCTTTCATGCTCACTTTCATTATGAGTGTGTCAATTTTGATTTGTTATTCTAGAACTTGCTTGATTATGCATGTCAAGACCACACCATTTGAGTTGATATGTCGCGATGATAAAGGCACTTAGGTTTAACCCACACACTCCATAAAAGCCTAACTTCATAATTAACCCTTAGTGAACCCCTTTGAGCCTAACAAGCCACTAATTGATTTACCCTCAATATTAACCAATAACCCATTATTATTGAAATCCCCAAATTTGACCCCTATTTTTGTCGAGATTTAATTTGAAATAATTTCTTAACTATGTTTTATTCTTCGTTGTGATAATTAAGTTCTATATTATTTGACTTGTTCTTAAAAAATAAAAAAAATATTACTTCAATACATATTAGTAGTAATTCGTCGTTTTTGAGCTTGAGTATTAATTCCATATTCTGAGAAGAAGCTCACTTGTAGTCAATTGATGACTAGTTATTTTTCTAGCTAGTAATTTTTCAATTCAATCTCGATTCTAACCTTTTCCTTCAGCTTGTGACCACACCCCCTAACCAAATCCACGTTACAACCCTCTAAAGACCTTTTTGATTGATGTATCAGCTCAATATATAATGGTGGAGATTTGATTTTCAAGCAAGCCTATGGTAATAACTTTTTATATTGACTAATGAGTGCTTTAATTGATGTCCTTAAACACCTAGAGTGATTTGAGTGAATCTTTAGTGAGGATGTTAAACTCTGTGATATTTTGATCAAAGGTAATCACTTAGATAAGGGGAGACACCTATGTTTTCGTGATAAAATGCTCAACTTGGAATGTTTGAAACTTTGACGTACTTTTAGTTGAATTTTCAATGTATGAATACTTATGGATTATTTTGAGATATTATTGATAGGGATTATAAATTGAGAAGAATTTATTTTGATTGTGAGTTGAGGATTTTGCTTGAGGACAAGCAAACGCTTAAGTGTGGGGGTATTTGATAAACCGTAATTTATATATATTTTTATCCCATGCTCAGCACATTTATGGATGGTTTCTTCTTAGATTTGGTGAATTCGATGATCTTAATCCTTTAATTTTATGTTTTATACTTAGGTGAGCATAGGAGAGTAAAAAGAGCGAGAAACGGGTCGAAAACGGAGAAAATAGACCCACATGGGAAATCAACACGGCCTAGACTTCCTCACACGGCCGTGTCCATTTGGCAGGATCGAAGCACGACTTACACGGGTAGACTACATGCCCGTGCCTATTCAACAGCCTTGACCACAGGCTGGAGTAATCGCACACGGGCGTGTCCCTATCGAGCCCAAGTACAACCCTATTCGGAAAAGGCCAATTTTGAGGGCTCTTAGGCATTCTAAAGCCTATTTAAAAACCTGAGGAGGCATATAGGAAGGAGACGCAGAGTAAGAGGCAAGGAATTATTCAAGGGAAGTCGATTGGTCCATCTCAGAAGCCGGGTTCATCATCAAGACTGAAGATCTCCATTCAATTTTTATTCAGGGGTTTTGGGTTTTCTTTATGTTTTGTATTCATTATTCTTCTGAGATGTTTTCTTCTATAATTATGAACTAAACCCTCTAAATACCTAAAGGGAATGAAACCTAAGATGGACCTTGTTATTATTATCTGAATTGTATGATAATATTTGACTTGTTCTTAATTATGTGTTCTTAATTCTTGTTTTAATATTTCGGGATATTGATTCAAGTTAATGCTCTTATTCAGAGGAGGAATAGACCCTGTCTAAAAGTAAATTTGTCATAATTAAGCGGAGTCGATTACACGCCTAGAGATAGGGTGATAAGATTTTGCCGGATTAGGGTGAAACCTAATAAGGGGATCCATAGATCGAGTTAATGCAACACTAGGGCATTAATTAGAAAGAGATTTCAATTAATCAACCTAGGGTTAGACGTTATTAGTCTCGAAAGAGATAATAATATAACTTAGGGATTTCTATGGATCAAGTCAAATGAATAAATCGTCTAATTCAGAGTCAAATAACAAGTGAAGTCTAGGTGGATTTTTCCTTGGGTATTGTCTTAATCAATCGAGTTTTCCCAAAAGTTTTTTCCCAATTTTCTCCCTGTGCACTTTTAGTTTAGTTAATTAGTTTAGATAAACAAATCCCTTAATTTTTAGGCTAGATAATAAAAAGAAAATAATTACTAGTACTCTTGGTTCCTTTGGGTTCGACAATCCGGTCCTGCTAAAGCTATACTATTGTTCGATAGGTACACTTGCCTTCATCGTGATAATAGTTAGTTTCAAGAACGGTTAATTATAAATTTTTAAAACCTATCGCGAATATCACGTATCACATTCATATAACAGTTTCGAATTAGATAAATCTTTAACAATTAAAGCATCAATTCATGAACTAATTTCAAATTATTCATGTCCTCATTCATAAGTTCTCAACTTCATATAACTCGACAGTCATATACACAAGTTTGAAAATCATATTATAACATCACGTACACGAAATATCCATATGGCCGAATATACATGGTCATGTATACACATATTCACAAACCAAATTCTATAATATTCATATCATTTGATCATAAAACCGAATTCACATTCCATAATCACATATATACTTCATTTGCATCACACATTATTTGTAATAAATCATCATGTTACTTACATACCTTATATCAAATAGATAATAAGTTTATTCATATCTGACCATTTAGCTCGTTTAATGAATTCAAATACCACATCAGCATGAATCCTTCTAAGCATAAAATTTTAATAATTCACTGGCATAAAGTCTGCTAGGCATAAGCCTGTATTACACACCGGCTCAAGGCCTGCTAGACTTAAAGTCTGATTTTATATTCACTGGAAATAAGCCTGCTAGGCATAAAGCCCGATTACATTCACCAACACAATGCTTGCTAGGCTTAAAGCCTGAATATCACTATTATTAAGCTGCTTCGTACACAATTCATATAACAAAAAATTCAGATATTCTATATCGACCATTCGAACTTTTAATGATATAACTTAGTCAAATTAAACTCAAATACAATATTTCTATTTTTAAACACATTAAGCTAGCTCTTTTATCAGTCTAGAATTTCCAAAACAACATATTAAACTAAGTTATATTCAAGATAAATGATATTTAGTTGCTTAAAAACTTAAACTTTCTTTCTCGACTTGACTTTTCCCATTGAACCATTCAGAATCATTAAGGATACACGGTAATCACATATAGCTCGTACAATGCCATATCCTAGATATGGTCTTACATGTTATCACATTTCGATGTCACTGTCCCACACAGGGTCTTACGCGAAGTCGATTAACGATGTCGATGTCCCACACATGGTCTTACATGTAATCGCAATACAATGCCACTGTCCCACACAAGGTCTTACATGTAATCACATCTCGGTAACCTAATATCATGACATTTGTATCCTATACTCTTCCTAAGGTTCGTACGGGGTTTCGGATATCACAATGTTCTCAGTTGTTTCTCGTATTAAATCATTCGATATTCATGACAATTCAATGATAATAAACAAGTATTTATAACACAATTTAAGTACGTTTATTAGCATACGAACTTACCTTGATCGTCAAAACGTTGAAATGGATCGACTGGTTTGAAACTTTGTTTTTCCCTTGATATAGACTCATAAGAGGCTTAACTTGATCTAATAATCAAATTCAGCTATTTCAATTCATATTCTATTCATTTTAACTCAATTTCATATTTTGGTAAAATTACTATTTTACCCCTGAAGTTTCACACTTTTACAATTTAGTCTTTATCACATAAAATCACAATTTCATGAAATTAAACACAAACCCAAGCTATCCAAATTTTCCATATATTACTATCAGCCCATATTTTCAATTTATTTCACATAATACCTACTAAATTTCCACATTTCACAATTTAATCCAAAATTGACATTTTTACCAAAATTCACTTTACAAAACTTGTACATTTAAGAATAATGATTTATTTTCCAGCATCAACTAACAAAATACTCATGCATTCAACAATGGCAACATTCAATTACTTTAACAGTTTTGAAATTGGAGATACGGACTAGCTAGAACACAAAGCAACGATCCTAAAAACGTAAAAATTATTAAAAACTGAGCTCAAAAGAACTTACATGCATGAACATCAATGGCCGAACCATTTCAAGCTTACAAACTCTCTTTTCTTTCTTACAATCGGTTATGGAGAAATATGATAGCATAAAATAGCTTTTGTTTTATTTAAGTTAAACATTATTTAACATTTTACCATTTTGCCATTAAAATAAATTCATATTTACATAAATGCCAAACCATGAAAATCCACTATCTCTTTAATGGTTTAATTACCATTCAAGACCATCATATAAAAAATCCAAAGCAATTTGACATCTTTAACTAATAGAATGTAACTTTTGTATTTTACGCGATTTAGTCCTTTTTGTCGAATTAACCACTTAAATGATAAAATTTCTTTACGAAAATTTCACACAACTCTAATATCATGCTAAAAATATTAAAATAATAATAAAATAATGTTTTTGATGTCGGATTGTGGTCCCGAAACCAATGTTTTGATTAACCCTAAAAACGGGCTATTACATTTAATTGCTTTGATAATGCATAAATTGTATATATTTGATTACGGTTTGTACATGATGATAAATCAACTACATTGGCACTAAGTGTGCAATTCAAAATAGCTTCAAGTATAAATAGCATTAAGTGTGCGAATTGAAATAGCTTCGGCTATATGAGGCACTAAGTGTACGATACAGAGATAGTTTCAATTATTTGAGATGGCACTAAGTGTGTGGGATTGTTACAGCTTCGGCTAACTATTAAAGCACTAAGTGTGTGAATTCTTAAAGCATGGAAAGACTTCCGAATAAATTAATGTGTTTGAAAGAGAGGTGAGAATGAAATGAATAAATACGGGAAAGTTCAGGTATGTACGATACCTATGTGGTAGATGATGCTATGTGTATGAAGCATGATAAAATTGTATGAACGTATTAAATGTGATGGAATAGAGTTGATAGATGATTTGTAAACCATTAAGTATTTATTAGTTGATGTTTCGTATTATACAAATTGTTGATTATATTTGGTACGAACTTACTAAGCTATGAAGCTTATTGTGTGAAATGTTCTCTGTTTTACAGTGTTATAAAGCTAGCTCAGGTCTGGGGATAGTCAGCGACTCATTCACACTATTGGACAACTATTTTGGTACCATTTTGAGAGTTGTATATATGGTATATAGCATGTATAGGCTAGTGTCATTTTGGTATGTTTTGTGTTGTGAAAATTAGCCATGAGTTTTAGCTTGTAGATGTTGCTATATGGTGTGTTTACTAAGTAAGTTATATGATGTATATATTGCTTATTTGATGGTTTAATTGTGAATTGTTGTAATGTTAAATTTTTTGGTATGTAATAGGGGATAAGATTATGAGATTATACTTTTGAATTATGCTTATTTTAAATACATGCATCTTTAGTGCTTGTGATTTTAGATTATCTATGTCACTCTTTCATTCGATTTATGCTTATTTTAAATACATGCATGCTAGCTCTAGACATAGTTGATTGTGTGCTATGTTCTTAGATGTATTTTTAATTCTAAAAAGGTTAAATATACTTGATCTTGAATCCTTTGATGCAAGTGAATACTCGACAGTATATTCGTAGCACTCTAGATATAGATGTTGCGAGTTGAATAGAGAAGAACGTTCATTGTAGTTATTAATCCAGAGTTATGTAGATATATAGTAACTTATATTTCTAGCTTAAGATCTAGCTATTGAAAGAGGCAAGTTACAGTAGTAACTCTCTAAGTAGTTGATTAGACAATATTTTTTCGTGGCATTATTTTGATATGAACATTTCACCTGAATAATTCCAGCCTGATTCATTTAACAACAGAAATACTCTTGCTTTTCTCTGTAATTTGCCGCAAAATTTTATTTTCCATATAAATTCTTTATTTTTAGTATTTCATTTCATTAATTCATTATACAAACATCTTATTCAACTCGAGAGTATTTCCTGCTATACAGTATAGTCAATAGGATTATAATACCTTACTCAATGTCTAACCAATTTCTAATCCTATGGAGACAATACTTACTTATCACTTTATTACTTGAATGATGTGTTCACTTGCACAATTGCTTTAGTTATTTACATGCAACAAACACCCCGCATACAGGGTGTTGAATGGCCTCTATGGTAACTATCTTGACTTCTGCCCACATATCCTTAGGGCATCCCTTTCCTTGGTGGACTTCTCTTGTTTAAACCAGTCCTTGGCGGCCTCCCTCTTTACATACCATAGTATTAAAAGACTTATTGAAATTTTCATTTTGTTTTGACCTTTAGCAAACCTCGTCACTCTGGCGAACCCATTATCGTTCCTTCTTATTGGTAACAATGGTGGGATTACTTCCAATAATTCACCTTATGCAGAAGATTATCCTTGAACCCCCACCTATCCCATATGATGAACAGTTGGCTTATCATCCTGGTAGGCCATCGTTCATCAGACTATACTACTAGTCTGTGTCCCCTCTTATATAAGTTCTCCCTTCGGAGATAGCTTCTTGCATGTTTCCATAAAGGACTATCCTCAAAAAGGTATAGTCTTGACAGATATTCTATCCCCATGACAAAATACTTATCCTCAAAGTGAAACTTCCATCCCTTCCATAATATTTACCTTTCATATACTACTCCATTGAACTGCCCTTAATGGCTCATCATGACAAATACTTACTTGCTATCCTCGAATACTTTTCCATAGTTAGGCCAACTCTTGCACAACCTATCTACTTCTAATTCTTGTTAGGTCATTGCCCATGCCTTACCGGCTTCTACAACTATCTCTATCACTTCTATCATTTTTAGTGGATTCCTGATGATCCGCTTGCAATACTTACTCTTTCTTTTAACTCCTCTTCCACCTGCGTGGTTTCTCTTGCTTGACGCACTGGTAGTATATCTTGTGCTTGAGGTCTAGGTGGACTCTATGGGTTATCATAGCCAAGATATGGTCTTATATCCCTCTCACCTGATTTTTCACGTTCTAATAGACTTACCCCATGTTTACCGTCCTAATAGACTTTATCTGTGTTTATTGTGTTAGAAGGCTATCTCTGTTCTGTGTTTGTTGTCCTAGCAGACTATCTATATTATGTGTTTACTATCCCAACAGACTATCTCTATGGATTCCATAGATTCTTTCATATATGGTCTTATACCGATTCGTCAGCATGACATACTATCTTATGGTGCCATAGAGTATTTCATCCATGGTCTTACTGATCATACTTGGCTATTATAGCATCTTTCATCTATGGTCTTACGTCTTATACCTTAGACCTTGTACCATGCTACCATGGCATATTTCATCCATGGTCTTATGTTATGTACCTTATACTAGACTGTCATAGAATCTTTCATCTATGGTCATGCGCCATATACCATCAATATGGTGTCCCCTCGAAGGACCAATCGATAGTGCTGTTGTAGTAAATACCTTTCCATAATACTGATTTCCTGAATCCTCCTCCTAATATCTCATTTACATCACCTAACTTTGATGCTCAAACACCATAGTGTTCCCTTCGCAAGGCCAAGAGTTTCGCTTGATGCGGTAACTAATAGGGTCACTCCCTATTTCCCATATTAACTTCGTCCATCCCATACAGGTTTTTCCTACAGTCATGCAATACATGCACATATCATCATATTTCATGTTTATGCAACCATGACATACTCATATAACATAAATCATAACATCCATAAAGTTTTAGGAACTCACCTAAAGCTTCATCGTCTTCATAGCTTACCCCTTTTGAACGCTAGAGCTTCCATTCTTCTGACAGCTAAACATTCCAACAAAATCATGGTTTGTACTCAATATTTTAAATTTAACACATTTCTCCAGAAACATGCAGAACCCTTAAAATGGTTCTAAAATCAATAACTTTATTCTACGTACACATAAGGGTTAAGAACCTTACCAGCTTGCTGGTTTCCATACTTTTCCATCTCCATCCTCATGAATTCTACTCTATGTAGAACCTTCCATGGCTATTCATTCTTCAAGCTACCAAAGAAGGTGAAGAAAAGAAAATGAAACTAATTCGGGAATAAAATCATCCCTAGGAGCCATCTCCCAGCTTTTTATAGCCCTTTCTGCGCCATTACCAACCTTAGGAGAACCATCTATAGCTAATTATTATGTCTCTCCCTAAGGAACCTGTTGGTTCCATTCTAACCAAACCAGGTTTGGTTCTTAACTATGTCTAATCCAATTTCTAGCTTTCCAGTTTCTTCCAATAGAAGTCGCCAACTTGTGATATTTTTCAATTTAGTCCTTTAATTATTTTAAATTTTTGGGGTTAATTGGGAATCAGGTGTTACAACTCCTCCCCCTAAAAACAAATTTCATCCCTAAAATTTTCGGTCATGCCAACCTCGAAGGCAAACGTAGAAAACCCTTCTTTATCCTTTCCATCATAAGGTTCGCGTAAATATTCACCTATATCTCTCTTACAAGTTCTCTTATCTTAGTTTTCTTTTGTACATTCTCACTTCCTTTCAACTCTGCCCCATTGGCAGATTGTTCATACCTATTGAAACATAGGTATTGACTCCTTAAAAGTCACCTAATCATTCTGCCACCAGGCACCTTCCGCCCCATAATGTCCCTTTATAATCCTAATTTGGTGGACATTTTTTAGTGAACACCACCTGTCCACCAACTCTTCAACCTCACAAATCCTAGATTCGTTTATGCTCTAACTCCGCCCATCTTTCTGGTCCTTAACATTGGCGAATCTTAGTTGCTAGTTCATTGGTGGCTTTTAATCCTTCCACTGTACTACTCTGGTCTATAGTTTTTTATTCAAGCCTCTAGCTTTGACAGATGCTTTGAAGATGAGCACTACTTTGACTTAACGCTTGCTTTCTTTCTGGTGGAGTATTTTGAAACCTTTAGGCTCTCTCTTACACTTACCACACCCATCTGGTGGGTCAATTATTTCACATCACGGGGCAATTAAGCTTGCTCATAACTCATCCTTTGCTACTATTTTGGCGAAGTGTTAGAGCTATTAGGAAATGTTGTAGTACACATGTAATTGTTTTTTATTTATTTGAACGATGAATAAATAAAGTTAATTTCACATTTCACTATTATGTTTTTTGTATTTTTGTCTTTTATATTTTATATGCATAGTGAAATTGTGAAAAACAATTATTAGCTTATTAAGTGTCTAAGTTCAAACTGAAGATAAGTGCCATTGCAAGAACGTTTGCATTGCGAGAAAGACAACTTACTTTAGTAGATAACCTAAATAAGTTCGTAACCTCGTAAAGGAATCGAATTGAGCATTTGATTTAAAAACTGAGAAGGATTATTATGTCGTCTACAATTCCAATTGAGGAGACGATTAGTCTTGGCTATTGGGGTAGTGGACTCCACGGGTAGAGACATAGATGTATTCATTGGTAGAATGATACATTGGATTGGACCCAAGATGAATTAATTCTGAATCCGTTTGTGAATTAATTCACTTGTGATGTTCATAGTGTGATTTACCTAAATTCTGAGTTAGGCACTGACCATGCGTATGCAACTCATGTGCTTTGATATAGATGGAAGCTTATGCTCTAAAGATAATCTAGCTCATAACCGGTATGTTGGGTACATGACTTGTGTATGGTATGACTTTACTAACAACAGTGGAATTCATAGCTCAATTAAAGATTTAATGATATCATTTCATTGGCATTGTGTGGATTGATAAATATGGAATGTGGCCATGGGTTGCTTCTTCTCGAACGAGAAATTTATCATAATCATTTATTGATAGTGGTCATATTAATCATTAAAAAACACAATGGTGACAATAAGATAAAATAGGATTGTATTGAGTGAATGGATTTAACTCAAAGGAATCAAGGATATCATACGAGGTCATTACACAAAACAGTTGGAAGAATTGTTTTCATAAAGAGTATACAACAAGGAGTTTTCAATCATGGTACTTCTTATGGACTGACTCCATGATTAAGTAATTGCAAATTACCAGAACAATGTTTCTGAACATAATTGAAATTACTAGATTCTAATTATAAATGTCTGATTGGTCCCTCCATTAGCTCAATAAAAGCTCGATCAGACTGCATTTGAATCAAAAGAAAATTCTACGACTTTGGAAATAATTTAATTGAGTTGATTTATTCGATGTGGAATTAAATTAGGTAGTTGTCAGAATTTTTCAACTAGAGTATTTGGTTAAAGAATTTTCTTGAAAAATTCATTTGGAAAATCTAAGTGATTTTAGAGAAAATTAATTTTGAACAAGTAAAATTAAATTAATTAAAATTAGTATTGTCACATCCCTTATAATTTTTATTATTTTTGTGCGTAATAATGAGAACAAGGGAAATAATGGCCTAGTGGTTTAGTAGCTACTTATCTATCTTAGTGGTCTAAAGTTTAAGCCTCATTGTTCACATTCTTCAATTAAATTTTTTGACAATTTTTCCTTATGTTTAATGAGCATTACCATCCACTTTTATTACCATAATTAAGAGGATTTGTTTCCTTCATTGAAGGTGTACATTATCCCTTTTTTACTCCATGTCTCCCTCCCTTGCCATAACCTCACATCTTACCTATTTGCAAGATACATTGAACTTGGCCAAGGTTGACCATGCATTCCACCATTCCATTGTTGTCCACACTCTCTTTCCTTCTCACTTTCTTCTATTTTTCATTTCTTTTCTCACCTTTTTCTCTTCATTTTGGCCAACCACCACCACCACTTCTTTAATCATCTTTTTTTCATCCACCATGACTCAAACCTCCTTCCATCGATCACCACCTCACGTGGTTGCCACATCTCTATTCTTCTCATCTCCCTTCTCCCATCATTGTTGTGGTCGCCGACGTGTGCCACCGCAAGTCCTTCTCCTCCACTTCTATTCTATTTTTCTTCACCTATTCCTTTCTTCCCCTTTCCTTAGCCATACCACATAACTCTACCACCATTGGACCGTTGCTTAGCCACCATCGAACATAGCTCCTCCATTGTCGGACCATGGCCGAGTCACCGTCGGACCACTGTTGCCGCCGCCACCATCGGTGACCAAAAATCTTTCTTTCTTTTCCTTTCCCACTCTTTGTGCCATTTCTTTTTTTATTCGAATCAAATTGTTTCTTTCATTGTAATGATCCTTTCTAGATTGTTCAATTTTTTTGATAATGCTTCTTCTCATTTCATTGATCAATTTGAATTAATCATGTGTAAGTAAAAATCCTTTTCATAGTGTTTCCTTAACATGGCCGAATGGTATAGTTCCATGAGTCATAGTGATATTTTATTATTTATTTATGTACTTTGGTACTAATACTACTTCGTATCAATTTGAAAGGCCGAAAAAGAATCGTAGGGGAGACCCCTAACTTCGCATCGGAAATTATTCTCCTTTCGAGAGTCTTAGATCATGCGGTAAGTGATGTTAAGACTATATGTGATAGATCTCTTAAGTGTCAACATTTTAAAGATCCACACTAATACATGTTACTTATGTGATAGATCGTTTTGCGAGATAGATCGAGTGAAACCATTAATAAGGGTTGAGGCAAATAGAATCTACAATCTAAAGTGCGGGATCGATACCATTTATTTGTGTGACATCGATATTTTATTATTAATAATTTAATTATATTAAAAATATCAATACTCTAAATATTCATGAAGAGTTGTATAACTTATCGAGATGGATACCAAGTAAGTGATTCTAACCAAGTGGTTTTATGTAACGCATGACAATCGATATGTTTATGTTTGTGATTATGATGTATATGTAGATCTCATGCTCATTGTAACAACTCGTTTTTCAGTGGTAATAGAATAGTGATTTCGAGACCACAAATTTCCATCGGGTTGAATCATAAATATTATTTATAGAATATTTACCGAGTCATTAGAGTCGTATTAAAATTTGGTTAGAAAATTTTAATGCTTAGGTAATTAATTTAAGAAAAAAGGACTAAATTAAAAAAGGGTGCAAAACTTAGTGATTATTACATTTAAGTGATTAAATGGATTAATTTAAAAATTAGGAAGGACCTATGTAGCAATTAGTCCCTAGTATTAATATTGGACGGCATTATGGACGAAAATCATAAAATAATACATGTTTTAATGGCAAAATGGTAAATATTATAAAATTAAAAAAAATTAAATGAAGTAAAAGACATTTTCTTCTTCAGCTCTCTTCATCTTTGCCGAAAACAACTTGAAAGCGTAGTTTGGAGGTTCGATTAGTTTATCCCTTTGCATAAGTAAGTTTTTAGCCCCATTTTTAATAAATTTTGTGTTTTTGAGATTGTTGCAACTAGGTCCAGCTAGCCTATACCTTCATTTTTGAATATGTTAAAATTTTTAGAAGTTACCATTGATGAATCTTGAATGTTTTTTTTATCATAATTATTTGTTTGAAGCTTTGATTATGGTATTTGGTTGTTTTGTGAAGTGATTTTTGTCAAATTTTGATTTAAGGATTAAATTGTTAAAATCTCAAAATTTTAAGGTTTAAATGGTGAATAAGAGGTGTTTTGTGGAAAATTTAGAAGCTTTGAATATTCAGTTGTAAATTTTAACTTGTGAAAATAGTTAATTAGATGAATTTCGGTTTAAGGGACTAAACTGAAAAAGTTGTAAAAGTTAGGGGCAATTATATAATTTTGAAAAAAATTATATAAAGCAAATTGGAATATGGAATGTAAGCTAATAATTTGGAATTTTATATTTTAGATCAAGACCCTGTTGATTTACGTGGAAAAGGGAAAATTGTGTAATAGTCCCTAAACTTCTGCAACTATTACAACTTAGTCTAGGTAAGTTCGCACGATTTATAATTTAATATCTATATGATTTTTTTGATGATATAATATGATATAATGGATATTAATTATTTTATTGATGGTGTAAAGTTGTTTGAGAAATGTTATTGAATTTTGATATTTGGATCGGATGAATGCGAGATAGAGTATAATTGAATGACGGCGTGTTATGTGGGGATTGGAGTGGAGATTGGTATGGTGTGATTCATATATTTTTCCCAAGTATGCTGACGTTCAACATTTGTTGCGAACTCTTGTGTTATACTATGTTGATTTTTAACATGTTATCGATTGGATTAGCTCTTATGAGCATTAGGCGTGTTATCGGTTGGATTAGCTCTTATGAGCATTTGGCGTGTTATCAGTTGGATTAGCTTTTATAAGTGTTTGGCGTGTTTCAGTTGGATTACTTGTGTACTCGTATCTGTAAGTTGTTCATCAGATCGTAAATTATTGTATCATAACTCATATAATGACTTGGAATGGTTTGACATGTAAATGATATCTAGAATTGATTCTATTATGGATATATATTTTCCCGGAGATTATTGTTGAGCTTGGATTTTAACTGTACAATTCACTAGTTGACTTTGTGGATGGCAGGAAACACTTGTAGTTGAGTTATTATTGATTGAATTGTTGTATTTACTTCGGTAAGATTTATTGTTTTTGTACAACGAACTTACTAAGCTTCAATGACCTTACTTGTGTTAATTTCTATTCTTTTAAATGCTTTTGAAGGTTGGACAGTCAGATCAGCACTCAAGTCAGACTATCCATCTGTTTTTGATAGATTTTGAACGTTTGTTTTGGATTATATCGCTTGTAGTAGGCTTGTTTTATCATTACTTTTGTTTTGGTATGTATATATATAAAGAGTAAGCCTAAATGTAAGTTGATAATATGAGGATCTCTACAATGATCATAATATTTACTTAACCAATGTTTAGTTAATGACTTGTTATGAGTTATGAATGATGGAAGGTGTTTTTGACATTAACCTGTAGTTAATGTGTGACTAAATGGTCTCTCTTGAAATGTTGTGATTTGAGGTGTCTATGATAGGCATATTAGTTGGATGTTAAGTTGTGTGAATTGACATGTTTTGGTTGACGATTCATGTTGTTGTATAATTGTGTATACTTTTGGTAACAATGAGGGTACATTGGTTAGGCGCTTAGGACGGTTGATATAGCATGAATTGAGCTTGTTTAATGTCATTTTGAATAGGTTTAAAGGTTGATAAATGTGTTACCTAGTGTCCAAGAAATCTTGAAAAGGTAAACTTGACATTTAAGGTTCATTTCAGTGCACATGGCTTGGGACATGCCCATGTCACTTGGTCGTGTGCCACACACGGTCGTGTGTATTAAGTAAGTTTGTTACACGGCTTAGCATACGATCTACGACACAACCATGTGTCATAAGTCAGACAATTAATGGTCTGGCACATAACCTGTGACACGACCGTGTGGCCTAACTTAGTGAGTTACATGGGCAGAGACATGGCTGTGTGTCCCTATGTCGAAAGTTACATGGCCTGGAGCTTTCTACATGTTCTTGCCACACGACCGTGTGTCCCTTGTTTTTGAAAATTTTCATATTTTCCTAAAATTTTCTGATTTATTTCAAATTAGTCTCTAATTGTTTCCAAGCTATTTTTGTGGCCTCGAAGGCTCGATTTAGGGACAAAATACATGTGATTGGTTGGTTAATCTATTTAACATTATGATGTTAAATGTTTTATGATTGATTGGTAATGATCCGTAACCTTAATCCGGTGATAGAGATGGGTTAGGGGTTTTACACTCATGATATGTGATATATGGCTTATGTGTTACATGTGATGCTTTAAACATGTGCAATTTATGTATATATATATGATAAATCAAGATCAATAATCTACTGTGAAAAGCATGCTAAACATGTTAAATGTGATTATTATGTGTTAAGTGATTATGAGAGCATGTTTACATGCATAAGTGTATAAGTGATCTACATGTGTTATAAGTGAAAATTGCCATATCACATGTATGGGGTGGGATTTTGTAAAAGGTGGAAGCAGTGGCAGTATATCTGCAAATCAATGATGACTTGTCCACATAATTAAATCAGTGGCAATAAATCTACATATTAGTGGTGGATTGTCCACATCAATGTTATCAGTGGCAATTTATCTGCAAATCAGCGACAGTTTATCTACAAACCAGCGGTGGCATGTCCAGAAAAGGTGTTTTAGATGGACGAGTTCTCGGGAACTCGATATTGATGTGTAGCAGAGATAGGCATGAATTCTATAAAATGCGCATTGATTTTAAATATGCATTGATATGTTCATGCATAGATATTAATGTTAAATTCCATGATCTTGATGATGTATGATTATATCGTGATTATTATATGTATGTTGATATGTATGCAAGTATATACTTTATGAGTTGATCTCACATTGAGCCTTTTAAAGCTCCCCCACATTATTTATGTGTTTTAGATAATCCTCGTGGTTAGAACTCGGATTCAAACATTGGAGAGGCTCTCCGAAATAAATGATTTTCATGGTTATGGATTATTTTTTATTTTTTGGACTTTAGTGGACTTTTAAACTTTTATTTTGGGACTTTTATTATTGAACTGTGGCATAGATGATTTGATTTAAAAACTATAGATAATTGAAAATTTTGCATGGGTTTTAGTATGGATAAATTATTTTAATATTTTCTTAATAAAATCTGCTTTCCACAAACTCGTTTGATCGAAATTGAATTTTCTTTAAAATTAATCATAAAGATTTACAAATAATAATAAATAAGATTTCTTCTCAAGTTATGTTTTAAAATATCATATTTAAAGGAAATATTAGTGCGTGTTTTAAAAATTTGATCAATTGGTTTTAACTCGCGTTTTGGCCATCTCCATGGCTGATGTAATCGCTTAGATTGGGTCGTAACGTTTAGGTCCAATTTGAGGGGTTACGAATATGATATTTTTGGAAATTAATTTTCAAGTAAGACAATTGACACAATGGGTAATTGAACATGAAAATTGGACCTGAGATCATAAATTGGGCTTGAGAGACCCAAAAAAATCGAGACCAAGACTCAAAAACTGGTTGAACCGGGCTCAGTATGTGAAACCAGGCCGACAGTCCAACCGGTGGCTAGACTGGACCGGTCAGGTTGTCACTGGCCCGACGATAACTAAATCGACTCGGGGTGTTGTAAAGGTGTCACACCTACATCACTGGACACAACGATGTTGGCGTTTGCGATAGCGACGTTCTAGTGGCAAACGATGGTTGGTCTTCGATGGTTGAGTAGTAGATGAGTTACACTCCTACTGGGACTCTACCAAAAACTTTGATTTCAGACTAATTATTCCAAAAATAATATTATTTTAATAGTTCAATATTAAATTTAATTTAATACTTATTTTAATAATTTAATAATGAAGTGATTATCTTAATATTTAATGTAATTTAATGTTTATCTTATAGATAAACATTCTATTATTTTAATATGATTTAATATTAAGTGATTAAGTTTATTAATAGTTGAACTCTCTAAACTCTTCCTATATAAAGAGTCTTGAGTCATTATTTTACACACACTTAAATTCAAGAGAAAGTTGTAGAGAGAAAATTCTATAAAGAGATTATTTAAGAAAATTCCTAGAGATATTTTTTTAATTCACAACTTGACCCAAAAATTTAGAAAAATTATGAAATTACCCCATTGGTACGAATCAAAAAGGTACAATTTTAATTAAGCATTTATTACTTTAGATATCACAACCAAGATCTTATTTTTGGAAAAAAATTTAAAACTTTGTTTTCCTTAAATTTATTTTCTCCTACATTTTTCAAACCCTTTTTTTCCAACAAGAGCGACTACCTTGACACCGAAATCCTACTCTAATGGTAACAAAGGCTTTCTATCTTACTCAAAGCATTTGTTACTAAACAGCCCTACAACTGATTCTTCTTTATTGGGAGGTTACACTCTATTGGATAATAGTTAACAACTATTCCCATCTTGAGATTGCCAAAAGATGCTTCCTTTTCTTGATGTTAACAAGGATAATATCATCATTGGTGGGTTTGAATGACTTCTTATCACTCATTAAATTTCTATAACTTCCCACGCTCTCTCATGGCTATAAATAGACTAGGACGCTAAATGGAAAGTTCATAAGATACAACCCTTTGTCTTGATCATTTTTTCCTTTATTTTTCACTTTGCTTCTTCCTATCTTTTTTTTCTCATTTGATTACATTACTGGGGTGTCGTTTCCTCCAATTACCCCCGACATACCTTATCGAAATAAATTATTCATTCTCTGCCTTACTTACTTACCCAATGTCTAAACTCCCATCTAGGAATATAAATAAGATACTAATTCCCGGTCTACTAAGACACACTTATTGATTACATCATGGTGGGCTATTCATTACCCCAAGAAATTTTTTTCCCCCATCTTAGTTCTGTGCTCAATGAAAATTCGAGTGGAGAGTCAGCTAAATGCTACTAGTGGCTATTTTCCCCTTTTTGAGAGGAAACATTTTATCATATAGGACTACATATTTTCCTTGTTTCTCGGTCATCCCAGAACAAGGCAAGTGTTTGTTTCAAGGACCGAGAGAGTTCTATTGGTCATCCTTCTCTTTCACATACACTTTTTATACAATAGATTCGGTGGACTCATTTCAAAAGTTAACTACTACATACGGATTCTTTACCTCGACCCTACTTAATGAAGCTCCTTCTAATAAGGAGTCTAGTCTATCTTGGGGGAGAGACCAACAAATGTCACTCATTTTTCCTTGTCTTTCCCTTGGGCTAGGATTTGCACCCTCATTCTTTTCACACTTGGAGGTTTAAACTCAAACATTTTAAGGACTAGAAAAAGGGTTTAGAAGGTGCTAACTCTAACGGTCGCACCTTGACGAGTTGCGTTTGCAAAATGGGGAGTCTCTAAGTTCTTGGGGAGTGTACATGGGACACTAAGTCCGCCTTCCAAGTTTACCTTCCTCCTCATCTTACCTGACTAATCCCCATTCACCATGACTCCAGTGTACTCCTTAACAGGTTCCAAACCTGCGATCATTCCTATATCCTCTAAGTGGACTCAGATAACAGAAGGCATAGGCACTCATTCGATAGACTACTATATTCTACCTTTGTTATATCTCTGTATTAATAATACCCTTACTTTTCCAATACTTGTACTTTTTAATCAATGTATCTACCTTGTTTACTTTTCTTGTATCCTTTCAATATGCATTTATTGTAATTTCTACCACCATATTTTATCAATTATACTTTCTACGTACATTTTCCATATTCATTTACCGGAGTTAACCTCTCTGTTTGCCAATCTAAGCACATATATCCACGTACTGCATATAATATCTTGCCCACATTTAGGACAAAGGGACTTAGTCGGATTGATCGCCATGCACATAAAGGTATTTCTTTGCAATTTTCTAGGTTAGAAGAACGACTAAACCTATACTTTGATACCACACAAATTGTAACACCCCACACCCGACCCATCCATCGGATTTGGGTATGGAGCGCCACAAATGGACCTATACTTAATTTTTGCTAACTTAACTTTCAATAAATAGTATTAAAATAAAACTATCTAATAATGAAATTAAAAATAACAATTCTTACAATTAAGGCCTTAAACCACTGAATGTTTATTCCCTCAAATTTCTGTTCTAATTAAACTATCCGTATACAAAGAGTCCCTTAAAGTTTCCTTAACTTAAGGTTGACTAATTCAGAACCCAGACTCTAAGGACGTCGTCTGGTTACACAATGATTTATCTTGAGGTGAAGCCTCCAATGGTACCCCATTTTTATGTGCATGACATTGATCCAACATTGATACCCAATATCCTCTCCATCTAACTTGGTCCCTCATCCAAGTTCTCAATCAACCTTCGCAAATCCTATAAACATAAGACAATCAATTGTAAGGTTAAATGAACTTAGTGAATTCATTCACTAGGTTATACATAAATAAACCCTATCGTACGAGGGTATTAATCGTAAAATGAATTAAACACAAATACTCCCTACTCGCTCAAGGCGAATATTCTTCATCAGGGTGGCAGACTCCACCCGTTCCTTTGAGCTACTTGGCTCACTCTAAGACTTCCTTTTAGTTAGGCTCTCCACTCAACCATACCCTAAATACCTTGCCATATCAATGAGACCTATCTTTAGTTCTTGTCTTTCCTTCCTTTCATACTCCACCCATACTGGGTGTTCGATGGCATCTATGGTAACTATCTTGACTTGTTGCCTAAAGATCCTTACGTCATCCCTTTCCCTGGTGGACTTCCCTTGTTCGAACAGTCCTTGATGGACCCTATTTTTATTTTATAGTCTCGAAGGTCTCATTGACATTTTAGTATTATTCTGACCTTTAGCAGACCTCATTACTCTAATTTACCCATTCTCATTCCTTCTTATTGGTAACAGCAATGAGATTACTTCTAGTAATCCGCCTTACTTATGAGACTAACCTAGGACCTCCACTTATCACATATGATGAATAGTTGACTTATCATACTTGTAAGAAATCTCTTATTAGATGATACTAGTCTGCCTTCCCTCTTACATAAGTTCTCCCTCTAGAGCTAGCTTCTTGGAATGTTTCCATAAAGGACTATCCTTAAAGAGGTATAGTCTTGACAAACATTCTATTCTCATAACAGAATGTGTATCCTAGAAGTGAAAATTCTTCACTTCTATCCCTTCCATGAGATTTGCCTATCGCCCACTGTATCTTGAGCTACCCCTTGTGGCTGATCTTGAGGGATCCTTGCTTGTGATCCTCAAATACTTTTCCATAGTTAGGTAAGCTCTTACACGACCTATCTCCTTTTAATTCTTGTTGGGCCCTTGCCAATGCCTTGTCGGCTTCTACAACTATCACTATCGCTTTCATAACACCTTATACGGCCCAATGAACCTCAGACTGAGTTTCCTTTTCCTTTTCCTCCAAAACTTTCTCATCGATGTTAAACTCCATATATTTTCTTTTTAGATTGATGTATGATCTTTGATGATTAGAGGCAACATTCAAATCATCTCGAATAATTCTAAATTTTTCCTCAGTTTCTTAGACTGGATCAATCCCAATTAACTTTCTTTCATTCAATTCAAACCTGTATAACAAGCTTCTGCATTTACGTTCGTATAAAGCTTCATATGGTGCCATTTTTATACTTGATTGATAGCTATTATTAGAAGCAAACTCAACCAACAACAAGTATTTTTCCCAGCTACCTTCAAACTCAATTACATAGCACCATAACATATCTTTCAAGATTTAAATTACTAATTTAGACTAGTCGTCTATTTACGGATAGAAAGTAGTACTAAAATTCAACATCGTACCCAAAGCCTTGTGTAACTTACCCAAAAATCTGGAGGTAAATCTTGGATCACGATCGGTTATAATAGATAACGACACACCATGTAATTGAACAATCTCATATACATATAATTCAGCTAATCTCTCAAGTGAATACTCAGTTCTGACCGATATAAAGTGTGCGAACTTTGTTAATTTGTCTATAATTACCCAGATCGAATCTTTCTTTTTTGGAGTAAATGACAATCCCAAAACAAAATCCATTGTAACTCACTCCCATTTCCACTCAGGAATCATCACAGGCTATAACAAACCTGACAGAACCTAGTGCTCGCTTTTACTTACTGACATATCAAGCATTTAGACACGATTTCAAATATTTTACATTTCACTCTCGGCCACCTGTAAAGTTTCTTCAATCATTATACATTTTATTTCTTCTAGGATGAATTGAATAAACACTGTTGTGGGCTTTGTTCAACAAGTCCCGCTTCAACTCTAAGTTACTTGGAATTCATATACGATCTCGAACTACAAGCAATAATAGAAACCGACTCTGAATTTAGTAGTTTGTCCATTATTCACTAGTTTTCATTTTGCCAACAAATCAGAGTCATTATTCTATAAATCCCAAATTCTTGCTAAGAAAATTTGTTTAACTTTCAACTCAGCTAGAATAGAACCATCATGTTCTAAAGTCACACTTGCATTCATAACCCTCAAAGCAAATAGAGACTTTTGGCTTAAAGCGTCAGCTACCACGTTAACTTTTCAAGGAGGGTAATTGATCACCAAATAATAATATTTTAATAGCTCGAGCCAACTACATAGCTGTAAATTCAAATCTTTTTGGGTCATCAGGTACTTTAGGCTTTTATGATCGGTAACATGACATTTTCACTGTACATATAATGTTGCTAGACTTTTAAAGCAAATACAAATACTGCCAATTCCAAATAATGTGTCGGATAGTTTTTCTCATAAGGTTTTAACTATCACGAGGCATAAGAAATTACCATTCCATTATGCACTGAAACACAGCTCAAACCGTTAAGTGAGGCATCACTATAAATAGTAAACTCTTTCCCGATTTCAAGTTGAGTCAAAATTAGAGCTTCGGTTAACATGGTTTTCAATTGCTCGAAACCTTTTTCACATTTTTCATACCAAATGAAATTAACATATTTCTGCAGTAGCTTCATTATCAAGGATGCTATTATCGAGAAGGCATCGGTAAAACCTGGCTAAGCCCAAAAAGCTACATACCTCAGTAACATTTATCAGAGCTTTCCAATTTATGATCACTGATATTTTGTTGGGATTTACCTGGATACCGTTTGTGGAAATCAAATGTCCCAAAAATCCAACCTCTCATAGCCAAAACTCACATTTCCTAAACTCCACATATAATTGCTTCTCATACAAAGTCTATAACACTGTTCCCAAATGTTAGGTATGATCGGACTCATTCATTGAATATATCAGAATATTTTTGATAAAAACATTGACAAATCTATCTAAATAGGGCTGGAAAACCCGATTCATCAAGTCCACAAATGTAGTAAGGGCATTGATCAAACCAAATGACATTACTATAAACTCATAATGACTGTAACAAGTTCTGAATATAGTTTTTGGCACATCCGGCTCTTTAACTCACAACTGATAGTAACCAAATTGAAGATCAATTTTAGAAAATACCGTAGCTCCTTTCAACTGATCAAACAAATCGACAATTCGAGGCAATGAATATTTATTCTTTATCATAACTTTATTCAATTGTTGATAATTATACACAATCTCATTGACCCATCTTTCATTTTCACAAATAACACTGGTGCACCTCAAAGCGAAATGCTCGGTTGAATAAAACTACGGTCTAGCAACTCTTGTAACTGTGCTTTCAACTCTCTCAACTCACTAGGAGTCATTCTGTATGGGGCAATCGAATTTGAAGTTGTTCCCAGTGCAGCTTTTGTCACAAATTCAACTTATCTGTCTGGTGCCAACCCTAGTAATTCTTCTAGGAATACATCAGCAAATTCTTTAACTATCGGTACCTGATGAATTTTTTATTCCGACACCTATGAATCAAAGATACAAGTGAGATAAGCTTCACAAAACTTTCTGATCAATTTATAAGCCAAAAATGCTAATATTGTAACACTCCTTACCCATCTCCATCACTGGATTAGGGTTATGGAATGCTACCATTCAAAACAGAACAGAAATGAGCTATCACAGTTCAAATTTCCTTTAAATAAAAATAAATTTTTTTCACTAAACATGCAATAAAAAATATAATATTCATACACCATCGGGGTTAAAGTTGAGCTTACGAAAGTCCTAAAACAAATCGGAACAAAGTAAGGAATAATTTGAAACATTAAAAAAAAACATGGCAATACGCTCGTGTGACAGCCTGAGGTCATGTGGTACAAAGCCACCCACTCGTGTCCTCAAATTGTGTAATAATATGATGTCGTGTGATAAAAGGTCACATGGCCGTGTCATTAGGCCGTCTAACAAACTGTGACCATGTGAACCATCCTACACCTAAATTGAACGAACCATATAGTAATGTCTTGCACCCGTGTATGGGACATGACCGTGTGGCAAACTGTGTCACATGTTGTGTGTGCCTAAAATACCTTTAACCACAAGCCAAATTTGACTAAAGATCCCTTGAACAACATGATACAAGACACCAAAACATACCAAATTCACCTCAATTCACTCAACCAAAGTGCCTAACCAATATGGTACAATTGGCACCATAATTCAATTATGAAACAACAACCATTCATTACCATTTATGCCAAGATTTTTCATGTCTAAACATACTCATACAATTATGATTTCCTTAACTAAGATATCAATAAGCAAAACTCAATAAGTGACCTAAAACATGAGTACCTATTTTTACAATTTAAGCATGCTTCATTCATTCATTCCTTTAAACATTTCATATATTCAAACCAATCATTCCAAACATAAACAGTTACCAACATTCATTATCAAGTCATACTAATACTTAAACATACACATAATGTAATTAAAATTTTGGGTAACATCACCTACTTATTAAGTATAAAATAGGTACCAAGCATTTAATACATCAAGGTTATTTATAATCTTATTCACAACCAAAGTACCAAAACATGATCATTAACTTGAAAAGTAAACATCTATATACATGCCACAAGTAACCAAATTTCAAACTTTAAAAGTCTATCGAATCAAGTGACAACAGGTGTGAGCTTCTCGCTGATCCGATCGACACATTTCGAACGTCTATAATCTATTGAAAAGTAGTAACATAAGTATATAGAATACTTTATAAGCTCATACAATATAAACATTCACTTACCTCAATTTCTATTCACATATAAATCATTATGATACAAATATACCTATCAAGATTCAAACCATAAGATTAATATACAAAGCTTTCAGTTCAATCACATGACTAACCATAATCATTTCCATTTTTAATCAAGCCAATTTAGATCTTAAGGCCAAAACACAACTAGTCATTTAGCCAATCTCAAATGGTATATTTGTTGCACTTCAATCACAATTTTTACCCAAAGAAGCCTTGTAGAAAATCTCAGTTTCCAGATAAAAATATTAGGGCCTGTTACTCGTTGAGGTTAATCTACACGATAATTAGCTTGGCCAGGGCTTAATAATTTTGTATTCTCGAGTCTGCAACATATATAGGAGCTCATAACCTATTCTTGTATTCTCAAGTTTGTAAAATATGTAAGAACTCACAACCTATTCTTATATTCTCAAGTCCGCAACATATGCAAGAACTCGAAACCTGGACAAAACTCATTACCTTGTATATGAGAATTTCACTAAGTTCATTGGAACTTATCTCACATTATAAAACAACTTCGAATTCACCAACAATCAATATTAACCACTCAAATATAATACATTATATAAACGATTTAAATTATACTGTATGAACTTACCTTTCGAAATCGTAACGGTTTAACTACCAGGGACTAGTCGGTAATTTTTCTTTTTCCTTTTGCATCCTCCAGTTGTTAAGATTCTTGATCTAAAGTATAAATTGATTTAATTAACCAATCCATATAAAATATAACAACATATAAAAACCATACTCTAATTCAATTTCATCTAAATTCCTCAACTTTTGTGTTTAATAACAATTTAGTCTCTAAAACTGAAACTATTAAAATTCTCACGTTTGAGTTTCAATGTTGAAATCATTCTCAATTAAATCCTCCAATAGTCAATAGAACACAAAAATTCAGAATATTCGCACACATTTTGAAATTATTGCATTTTAGTCCCTAAGTTCAAAACTAACAACTTTTACCTTACAAAATAGTCCACTAACATATCTAAGCTTCAAAAGTAACCAAATAACCACAAAAGCTTCAAGAAAACATTAATGGCAACTTTAATAGTTTCATGAAATAGTTCCTAGGCTAGCTAAATCAAGCTCTAGGGATCCCAAAAATATAAAAATGACAAGAAACAGACTAAATTTGACTTACCAAACCAAGGATAAAAAGTTTTAAAGCAAAGCCCTAGCTCCCCTATTTTTTCGTGAGAAAAAGATGATGAACCAAAGAAAGAATGAAATGTTTTTTTTCTTAATTTTAACTATTATAACATATTATAATATTTTATATTATAAATTATATCACTTTTTTAACTAAACACATCCCACTTATCATCCAACATAAATAAATAATGGTAGAATTGCCATTTAAAACCCTTAAGAATCTTTAATAATGCCTTTTAGCTTATATAAGTCAATAGTTGTTAAGTTTTATGTCTTTTATGATTTAGTTATTTTTCCTTAAATAACTAGAAAAACGACAAAATTACCATACCAAAACTTGATACGACACTTAAATAATTTTGTAAATATTAAATAAATAATATTTATAGACTCACATGCCAAAAGTGGGGCCTTGAAACCATTATTTTTTATACTACTGAAAAACAGGCTTATCATATATTAAATGATTGCACTATCTATTCTACTGGCTTCAATTATAGATAGATTCGCTATTATGACATTTTAGTGTAATCTGTTTCTATCTACAATTCACTATTGCATCATGTTCAGTTAACTAGTCTATACCCGGAATGATATTGAATTCATAAAACTACTATAGCATCAAATTAGTAAGAAAGTTACAACCTCGAACTCTTAGTGGACACATTTTGCAAATCTGATTAGTTAAGACACACTGTCCTAGTGGATTTGTTACTCTGACAGTATAATGTGTTGACTCTACTGGTATGTTCTTTTTGTTTACTAATGTAGTGCATATATAGGAATGTGTTGACCCAGAGTCAATTAATGCATATACTTTAACGTCAAAAAGAGAGAAAGCACCAACGATAACATTTGGAGTAAAAGCTTCCTTGCAAGCTCTAATGGCATAAGCCCTAGCAGGTGCTTTGGCTTCTAATCGGTTTGTAGTATCAGTAGTTTTTATCCGATTCGATCCAACATTTCTATTGTTTTCAGGTTGTCTACCTCTTTGCAGAGTCATATCAGACCTTATAGTTTGATCTCCAGTAACATTGGGCCTATTCGGGCAATCTTTCAAGAAATGTTTCATAGAACCACATCGATGACAAGTTCCCATCCTAGCTCGGCATTCACAAAAGTGATTTTTTCCATAATGATCATAGATTGGTTTAGGTACACATTTCAAACACTGCCCACATTGGCAATTAGTGTATTCACATATGGCAGATTGATCGGTTTCGATTTATCTTTTATCGAAAGCCCTGATGGTGAAGTAAATCTACTGTAGTTAACTCTGAATTTCTTTGGCGGAGAAGTCTGGAACAATTTAAATGAACTTCTTTTACTAATATCCTAATGTTTTAGTTTGGCCTGTTTCTTGTTATTACAAAATTCTTCCATCTTCTTTGCTCGATTCTATAAGACCACGAATTCTTGTAGTTTCATTGCTCCTACTAACATTTTGATTTCATCATTCAACCTATCTTCAAAGTCACATCTCTTCTTCTGTCGGTACAATTTCATGAGCATATTTACTGAGTTGCTCAAAATCTCGTTCATATTTGGCCACTGATCTATTTCCTTGCTTCAACTTAAGAAATTATTATTTTTCTTATCTAAGTACTGCTTGTTGATATACTTATTTCAGAACTCTGTTCAAAAAAAGTCCCAATTAACTTTATTTTTAGGCACAACAGCTAACATAGTATACCAACCCTGATATGCCTCATCTTTCAACAAAGATATTACACATCTAAAGCTATCATCAAGAGTACATGCCAATTCATCAAACACCCTCTGAGTATTGTCTAACCAATATTTGGCTCTAGTTGGACCGTCATTTGTCTTGCCTCTAAACTCTTCGGCCCCACACTTCTAAATTTTATCAATCGAAAGTCTATGTACATGTACAGGATTAGAACTTTAAGGAACAAGAGTTGCTGAGGAAAGACGAACAGGGGATGGAGGTTGGGAAGTTGCAGGGTTGGCTCGCATAAACTCTATAAACCATTGACCTATCAGACTAAAGAATGAGTTTTTTGCCTCATTTTCAGACATTTTCGAAACTGGCATACTGGTGTTTGCTCCCTGATTGGAAGTTACCATTGTAAACTCAAAATTATAAAGGTTTTTTTAGTAGTTTATGGCACTTTTTTACTTAAAAAGAAATATTAATTCCGAGTATTTAAAAATTAATTGGGTAAATTTTGTTCATATTAAGATTATGGGCATGATTTAATTAAGACAGCAATTTTTTGCTATTTTGCATTAAATTTGTGCATAATTTAATTATTTTATGCTACATATTAATTTTGATTTAATTGATGCAGTTGAACCAAGGACTTATGCATAGCTTATTTATTAAGGATACATGGACATGAGCCAAATTCACTTTATATGAACGACAAAGGCAAGGAAAAATGGGTCATGAAGAAATTAATTTGATCTAGTTGAAGTTGGTGCAATTGATGAACAAGTCTGGCAAGCATTTTGGTCATCAACCCGTCCAAATAAGGGAGAATAAAGCCCAATTTGGCAAGAGCATTAGGTAGCTCAAAATTCACTTTTGGGAGATTTATTAGAAGTCCTTAGAGTTGCAAATAAATTAGAAATCAACACACAAGCTTTACCCTTGAAACAGTCCATCACCTTGCTTGATTGAAGCATGATATCATGCATGAATCAAGCAACTAAATAACCCCTATCTCCACAATTTATGGTCGACCATGGGAAAGAGAAACCTAAGGGATTTTAAGCTATTTTTAGCAAACCTACTAGCCATCCGTCCACTATAAATACTACACTCTACATCCCTTATCAATCATCCCTTACTTAACATTAATTACTCATTTCTCATTCTCATTACATTTACTTCCTTTCATGTATAGACATTCCTATTTCCCATCCCCATTAGCTATCAAATCCTTGAGAAAATATTCTTTTGGCTGGCCAGCTTGAGGAGCACTTTACGAAGGAGCAACACGAGAATTGGAAGAAGCCGTTACCATCAGATTCTGGACAACTACTGAATCAATCAAAGTTTATTCTTTCTTATCGTTGTTTTACTTTTAATATTAATCATGTTCACAATTTGTTTTGTTATTTTTTCATCAACAATTATAGCTTAAATTTGTTTAGCTTTTCTAAGTAAAAGATTCCAAAAGGACTTTAAATTGGTTTCAAGCTCATAAGAGATCAAGTTGCCATGGAATATTTTTCGAAACATTATTAAGCATGATAAAAATGAATTAAGTTGAATGATGTGATTATTCTAGCCTATTCATGCTATTGATTGTTGAAGTTTGTGAATTTTCTACTAAACCCAACTCATTCATTCCATTACATACATTGTATTTAGGTTAATTTGCATTAGGGATCAGTTTGTATCTAGATTATTTAATTTAATTTCATTATCAATCACATAAAAAATATTGTGTGCTCTTACAAAACTGTTAGCATTAATTTTACAATATATTGATTAACGTACACAGTCTCTATAGAGACGATAATTCTTTTGCTTACTTATTACTTGATAATGATTGTGTACAGTTGCACAAACCACAAATTACAAGTTTTTTGGCGCCATTTCCGGGGACTATTACCTTAATAATTTTTTTGTGCAATTATTCTTTGCAACTTGGTTTTTATTTTATTCTCTTTATTTCCAACTTTACTAATTAATTCTTTATTTTTTATTCTTTAATTTGTTGTGATTTATTTTCAAGTGTTTATGAGCATAGATTGAATAATTGATTTATTACTTGTAGACCTTGAAATCAAGCTGACATTAAGATAAAGAAAACAAGAAAGAATAGCCCAGAGACAAGCCGAAATGGACTGTGGAAATAAAAATGATGTTCAAGGAATAGAGTCACTAATGTTCGAAAACCAATCCTTATTATGGATCGAGCCATAAGATAGTATGTTGTACCCCTTTTTAATGAGTTAAATTCAGGAATTAGGAGACCAAAGATCGGAGCACCTCAATTTGAATTGAAGCCAATGATGTTTCAAATCCTCCAAACCATGGGCCAGTTTAGTCGAATGCCCACAAAAGATCAGCACTTTCACCTTTGATTATTCATAGAGGTGGTGTAACTAAAGATGCATTAAGGTTGAAGTTGTTTCCGTACTCGTTACAAGACAAAGCACGAATATGGCTTAATTCGTTGCCACCACATTCAATTTCAACATGACAAGAATTAGCTGAACGCTTTCTGGTAAAGTATTTCCCACCTAACAAAAATGCTAACTTGCAGAATAAGATAACCAATTTCTAGCAATTAGATGATGAGTCCCTAGATGAAGTGCCAGAAAGATTTAATGAGTTACTATGTAGATGCCCTCACCATGGGATTCCACATTGCATCCAGTTGGAGATGTTTTAAAATAGTCTTAACACACACAAGATTGGTGGCAGATGCTTCTACGAATGGTGCTCTCTTGTTGAAGTCTTATAATGAGGCTTATGAGATCATTGAGAGGATAGCCAGTAATAATTACTAGTGGCAGACAAATCGAGCAGCTTCAGGAAGACGAATAGTCGGAATGCATGAAGTAGACACCCTTACTTCACTCTCAGCTCAGGTATCTTCTATCTCTTCAATGTTGAAATAGTTTACTACTAATGGTTTTAATCCTCTTGCAGCCTAACCATCAAGTTAATTTGATGTTGTTTCTTACATATATTGTGGGGATGGACATTCTTTTAAGAATTGTCTATCAAATCTCGAGTCAATTTATTATGTAGGGAATCAACACCAAAATAGAAATGGACAAGGGCCACAGTCTAATTTCTACAATCCGTCATAGCGAAACCATCTAAACTTTTCTTGGAATAACCAAGGAAACCGAACAACACTTACATGTAGCATAAACCCAGTCAAGACTAAGGGTTTAATCAACAAGTTCCAAACCACCCCAAGTTGAATCATCTAACAGTTTAGAGAATTTGTTGAAGGCATACATGGCAAAGAATGACGCCTTAATCTAAAGCCAAGCAACAACGCTAAAAAAATTAGAGAACCAAATAGGTCAGTTGGCTATGGGGCTTCATAATAAATCGAAAGGAGTCTTGTCAAACGATATAGAAAATCCAAGGAATTTGGGAAGAAACATTGCAAGGTAGTTGCTTTACAAAGTGGTAAGACTTTAAAACCCAAGGAAGTTGTGGTTGAAGATGAACCTATTGAGAAGGAGGAAAGTCAACCAACAGTTGAAGTTCCTACACCAGAAGAGCCAGAACTTACAAAGTCTAATAAGATAAATCTAAACTAGTGAATTCTAATAAGATAACACCTTCTTTAAATGTAGACTTACCTCCTCAAAAAAGCTATCCAATTCAAGCCAAAGTTTCAACATCTCTATATCCTTAAAAATTCCAACCAAATAAGCAGAAACAATAGGTGCAATTGAAGAAGTTTTTGGATATTCTAAAGCAACTTCACATCAACAACCTACTGGTGGAGGCTTCAAAACAAATAACCAACTATGTCAAGTTCATGAAGCACATTCTATCTAAGAAGAAGAGGCTTAGTGAGTATGAGACTATAACTTTGACGAATGACTATAGTGCGTTCTTACAAAACAAGCTACCTCCTAAACTGAATGACTATAGGGTATGAGACTATACCTTGTAATGTTGGAAAATCTTACAATGGTAAAGTTTTATGCGACTTAGGAGCAAGCATCAACTTGATGCCTAAATCTATTTTCAAGTTGTTGGCAATAGGTGAAGTAAGTTCCACGACTGTGACACTTCAATTGGAAAATCAATCTTTGGCATACATAAAAGAAAAGATAGAGGATGTTTTGGTAAGAGTAGATAAGTTTATATTTTCCTTCTGATTTCATTGTTTTAGATTTTGAAGCAGATACAGAAGTGCCAATCATCCTGGGAGACCTTTCCTATCGATGGGAAGAAGTTTAATAAAGGTGCAAAAATGTGAACTCACCATGAGAGTTCAAGATGATCAGGTAACATTTAATGTTCTTAAAGTAATAAAATTTCCTGATCCGACAGAGGAATATTCAATGATGGAGGAGTTAGAAACCTTAGTTTCTATGGAATGATAGAAAATTCTTGTAAAGGACCCATTGGAGAACACGTTAGGGTCTAAATCATTGGAAGATGAAAAAGGTGATGAAAATATGGCTTTGATGGAAGCCAATCCAAGAAACTATGTTCAACTAGTACTGCTTGAACTATTAGAGTTGAAAGTTTAGAAATACACGCAACCGAAGTTGTCAATCGAAGAACTGCCTAAACTTGAACTTAAGGTACTTTCTTCCCATTTGAAATATGTTTATTTGGGTAATTGTTTTACTTTTCCTGTGATTGTTTCAGTAGAACTAATAGAACACCAAGAGGAGTAGCTGATTGAAGTTTTAAAGAAATTTAAAAAGGAGATTGGTTGAACCATAACTGATATTCGAGGAATAAGCCCGTCTTCTATATGCACAAGATTATTCTAGAGGAGGGCGAAAGAGGTAGAATTGATGGGCAAAGGAGACTCAATCCTATCATTAAATAGGTAGTTTGAAAGGAAGTTATCAAATGGTTAGATGCGGGAATTATCTACCCCATTTCAGATAATTCATGGGTAAGTTTGGTACAATGTGTACCAAAGAAAGGTGGAATCATGATTGTTGAGACTAACGAGTTAATCCCAACAAGAACAATCATAGGTTGGAGAATCTATATTGACTATAGAAAATTAAACAAAGCCACGCGAAAAAACCATTTTTCGCTACCTTTTATGGATTGGACTGACTGGCACATAAGGAATTTCATTGTTTCTTAGATGGATATGCGAGATATAACCAAATAGTTGTATCCCCGAAAGACCAACACAAAATGAATTTTACTTGCGCATATGTTGTATTTTTTTTAGGCGAATGCCTTTATATTTATGTCTTGCACTTACCAAATTTCAACTATGCATGATGAAAATATTTACTGATATGGTAGAAAATTTTGTTGAGGTATTCATGGATGATTTTTTTGTTTTTGGTAATATTTACGATGTTTGTTTGATTAATTTGACTAAGGTACTAAAGAGATGCAAAAAGACAAATCTTATCCTTAACTAGGAGAAATGCCATTTCATGGTTAAGGAGGGAATTGTTTTAGGACACAAAATATCCAGAAATAGGATTGAAGTCAATAAAGTGAAGGTGGATGTAATTGAAAATTTACCACCTCCAATTAGTGTGAAACGAGTTCGAAGTTTTTTAGGCCATGCCAATTTTTATTGAAGGTTTATTAAAGATTTTTTAAAATTTTCCAAGCTTTTGTGTATGCTTTCAAAAAAAGACACCATTATTTATTTTAACAAAGCATGTTTGGAAGCTTTTGAAGAATTAAAAAGCCGGTTAATCTCAGCCCCAATAATCTTTTCACCTAATTGGAACTCACCATTTGAGTTGATGTGTGACTCAAACTATTTTGTTGTTGGATCTGTGATGGGTCAAAGAAGAAACAATGTATTTCATTTGATATACTATGCAAGCAGAACTTTGACAGAAGCCCGACTTAATTACACAATAACTAAAAAAAGAACTCTTTGCTATAGTTTTGGCTTTTGACAAGTTTCGTTCTTGTCTCATAGGTATAAAAGTCATAGTATTTACTGACCATGCGGCCATTAAATACTTACTCACGAAGAAAGATGCTAAACCAAGGCTAATTCAATGGATACTTTTACTCCAAGAATTTGACCTTGAGATCCAAGATAGAAAATGTGTTGAAAATCAAGTAGTTAATCATCTGTCAAGCTTGGAACAAAATGAGGTAACTCATTCACTTGTTCCAATTAATGAGATTTTTCCAAATGAGCATATCTTCAAGGTAAGTCGAATTCATGAAATACCTTGGTTTGCAGATTATGCGAATTATTTAGCATGTGGAATAATACCTCGAGAAATAACATACCAACAAAGGAAGAAATTATTTAATGATAGTCGGTATTATTTTTAAGAGGATTCATTTTTGTTTAAAAAATGTGCATATAACATAATCAGGAAGTGTGTAGCTGGAAGTGAGAATAATGAGATCCTATACCACTGTCATTCATCTCCGAGTAGAGGATATTTTTGTGGTTCCTGTACTGTAGAGATTTAACAAATATTATTCTTTTGGCCTACAGTGTTCAAGGATGCGTATGCATATGTGAAAAATTGTGATAGATGCCAGAAAATCGAAAACATATCTGTAACAACTTGATTTAGGGCCTAGTAAGAATAGTGGTCTCGGGACCACAAACTCAGAGTCAAATAAATTATTTTATTATTATTTTGGAGTCATTGCATGTTTAATATAGTGCATGAAAAATTTGGTAGAGAAAATTTTAACGTTTGTGAGCCTAATTACAAAAAAAGACTAAATCGCATAAAATACAAAAGTCCTAAATTGATATCTAAAGGTGTCAAATAGCTAAAGAAGGAAAATTGGGGGTATTTAAAGGGAAATTAGACCTTATTATGATATCATAGCCAACCATGAGAAAAGATGAGACAATTTTCAAAATTAGGTGGAATTGGGTGGCTTATTTGACTAAAAAGGAAATATAATAAAGAAAGATGATATCATCCCTTTTCCATCTTCTTTCTCAACTGGTTTTCAGCCATTTTTGGGGGTTTTGAACTTCAAAATTTTGCAGCAACTTATCATCCCTAAAAGTAAGTGATTTCAATGTCCTTTGTTGATGATTTTTGTATTTTTAAAACCCTTGAAGCATGAGCTTTCAAATGAGGGCTATATCTTGCAAATGGTTGAAGGTTTAGGGTTTTGTCATGAGAGCATTTAGGGTGTTTTCTGAAATTTTATGGAAGAAAATGAGTCTTAGTTGTGTAATAGACAACTTTTGTAAAAGGTGTTACCATGAAAATACCTAAAGGGACTATTTTGCACAAATTGTAAAATAGTTAATAAATGTGTGAAATAGAAAGAATTTGGAGTTGCCATAAGAGTAAAAAGAGTTTAGCTAGGCTTAAGATGCAAAGAAATTCGATAAAAAATTGATTTTCAAGCATAAGGGTAAAATGGTCATTTGCCAAAGTCTAGGGGCAAAATGGTCATTTTACCGAAGATGTGAATTTTTAATTGCTTAATTTTACTTAGTGATTAAATGAGTGCATTTTTCTATTTTAGATCAAAAATTGCCAAATCCGAATCTAGACCGGGGGAAAGCCAAGCAAATCGACTAAACCAACTAGTCATGTACGTTTTGTAATCCGAGGTAAGTTGTATGTAAATAATACAACTATATTGTTACCATATGTGTTTGAATTATTATTAAATCGATATAGAATAAACTACTTGATTGTGGAATTGAGAATGTATATCGAAATTGAGATAAGTAAGATTCCCGTTGGAACCTTAGGAAGTAAATCAGATATTCATGCCATGACAGTTGGGTTACTTGCGTAAACTAGTGTAAGACATGTCTGGGACATGCATCGGCCACATTATGAGAGCCAGTGTAAGACCATGTCCGGGACATGGAATCGGCATTAAGACGAGTGCTAGTGTAAGACATGTCTGGGACATGCATCGGCCTCGAGACGTAAGCCAGTGTAAGACATGCCTAGGACATGCATCGACTACGAGATGATAGTCAGTGTAAGACCATGTTTGGGATATGGCATCGACTTGAGATGTGAGCCAGTGTAAGACTATGTCTGGAACATGGCATCGGCACCTTACCCATGTTTGAGGTTTAATGAATATCCAGTAGTATTCTGAATGGTTCAATGGTATAACCATATTGTTGTGGCACAGGTACCTAATTGGTATGCATGAGATATGAGCTCATTGTATAGTATGTGACTTGTATGGATAGTGATGAGTAAGTTATGTCTATGCCTACCTTAGTATTATGAGCATGTTGATTTTTGATATATTGTTATTGTATATTTACTTATATGCAACTTACTAAGCTTTTATGCTTACTCCCTTTTCTTTCCGTTCCTTACAGTGCCGCCTAACTAGCTCAAGGATCACAGAAGTCAGAGATATCGATCACGCTATCAACCGAAGTATTTGGTATAGGTGGATTTATATTTTTGAATATGGCATGTATAGGACTTAGACTTTATTATTTTGTGCCTTTGATAATTGGCCAAACGTGTTAGCTTAGGTTGGAAACCCTTCATTTTGTATTAAGCATTGAATTATGGCTAACATCCATTTTGAGTTTATAAAAGATACGTTTTCATGGTTGAATGAATGTCTAATGTGGCTGATTTGGTCATATGAATTGTGCTTGTTTTAGTATTGGTTGGTATTTGTACGAACTAGGTATGTAAGGGTGACAATGAGGCTTGGTAAATAGCCTTATATTGTCTACACGGGTAGACACATGGGCATGTGTCTAGGCCGTGTGTGACACACAATCTGTCCCATGGGCGTGTAGTCTGGTTGTGTGCCCACTGCACATAAAAATTTCAAGTCAGTATGCATGGTAATAAATACACGGGCAGAGACACGACTGTGTGTCTCAGCAGTGTGAAAGACACAGCCTAGAACACGGGCGTGTGCCTTGGCCGTGTGACATCTTGAGCATGCTGACGTCAGAAATAGAATGTCCATGTTTTTGTACATGAGCTAGGACACGGGCATGTTGTAGCCGTGTGAGGGACATGGGCCATTAACACGGCCATGTGTCTGGCTGTGTGAAAACCCTTGTATGTGTGAATTAGAAATTAATTCTACACGAGTATGGGACATGAGCATGTCCCAGGGAGCTTAGGCCATGTGAGCCACACGGGCCATCAGCACGACCATGTCAAAATGGTCACACGGGCATGTTACCCTTCCACACGGGCATGTGCCCTGTTTTAAAGGCAATTTTTTTAGGATGGTTTAAGGACCCGGAATGGCTCCAAATAGCTATCAACGATTGATTTGGGACTCGTAGGCCGATAATAAGAAGATTAATGTAGAAATTGAAATGTTTTAGTTTGGACCGAGTCTCAGTAATTTGAGATTGGTGGTATACATGAGATTAAGTTAGGTAATGCCTTGTACTCCGCCCCGGCGTGGATTACGGGTATAAGGTGTTACAATATCATTGAGGAATAAAATGCCCTTGAAAAACATTTTAGAGGTAGAATTATTGACATATGGAGCATTGATTTTCTAGGCCTGTTTCCTTCTTCTTATGGTAACAGGTATATCTCAATAGTTGTGGATTACATATCCAAATGGGTTAAATTCGAGGCATACCCAACGAATGATGCTAAGGTTGTCATGCAATTCCTACATAAGCATGTATTTACGCGGTTTGGGACTCCTAGAGCTATAATTAGCGATGAGGGATCTCACTTTGTAAATAAATGGCTTAAGTGGTTATTTGAAAAGTATGATGTGAAACACAAAACTGCCATTACCTATCATCCACTGTCAAATGGGCAAGTTGAACGGGTAAATCATGAGATCAAAGGTGGTTCGAACTAATTGAAAAGATTGGTCTCGAAGGCTTGATGATACTCTATGGGCCTATCGAACTGCTTTTAAGACACTGTTAGGAATGACTCATTATCGGTTAGTCTTTAGAAAGACATGTCATTTGCCGTTTGAATTTGGATCTTAAGTAAGCCGGTGAAAGAAGAATGTTACAGCTTGACGAGTTGAGATTATTTTCATACGAGAATGTTAATATGTGTAAAGAAAAGATTAAGAGATGGCGTGACAGTCGTATACAACCTTGTGAATTTAGAGAAAGTCAAAAAGTGGTGTTGTTCAATTCGAGGCTAAAATTATTTCGGGAAAACTCAAATCCCGATGGAAAGGGTCTTATACCATTCACAAAGTTTATCCATATGGAGCCGTAGAATTGCACGACAACAATGGATGTATGTTTAAAGTTAATGGTCAACGTCTCAAACACTATTAGTGTGGTAAAACTGAGTGAATTAAAATCTTGTTCAATTTAATAGACCTTTGATTTTTCATATTTTTATTTTTAATAAATGACATATTTATAAATTATTTTTCTTAAATTAGTATATTAAATTAAATTTTTCTAAGGAGATTGGAACTTAAGTGGAACCATTTATGACCCTTCCAACCTTTCCTAGGATATTAATTTAATGTAATTCTCCAAGAAGAAATTTTTTAAGTAATCAAAAAAAAATTAATTTTAATCTTTATTTGAAAATTTTAATTTAATTGTTTATGTTTAATAAAAGGGTCAATTTTGGCCCAAGTACGAATCAACTTATTTCTCTAGTTCAGTTTAAATTTTCAAATAGGTGTAGCTTGGGCTCGGGGCCCAAAACAGTGAAGAGGAGGAAATTACCCATACAATTTCCATTCATAAACCCCAAAAACCCGAATCTTTGCCGTCATTTTCCTTCCCTCCATGCCTTGCCACCCAAGCATCCTTTGTAGCTAAATTTTTGCTATAGATTTACCCTAATTTACTACCATATAAACCCCTCTTTGCCATCATATTTTTCACACCATTCAAGCAAATAGCTTTAACCCTAGCCACCTAATTTTTCGAAACTTTCCCCTAAATTCCCGTAATTGTTGCAAAACTTATCTATTATCACTACAACCCTTCCGGTGCCACAAGCCTATCGCCGGAGCAACCTTGTCGCAACCACAATCTCCACCTCAAAAAGCCAAAAATTTCTTTATTTTTTGGGAAAAGTTACCATGTCTCGCAAAGAACTAGATATTCCAAAACTACTACTGAAAATCCAATTGTGATTCAAGATGAAGAAGCGAGGGAAATATTTGATTCTATCTTCAAAAATCAACCCATGATGCCAGAAAATGGTTTCAATTTAAAGAGCAATGACAAGATGATTATGCCTTTGTCAATTCAAAAAAGAATTGATGCTTTAAATTAGAATCAATTCTTTCATGCACAATCAATGCCTGAAGAGGAATTAGCATGAGAGTTCTATGCAAATTTGACCATGCCAGATGGTAATAAAGTTCTTGTTCATAAAAAGAAGGTACCACTTACTTCTAAATCTATTAATAATTTGTTTAACTTACCTGATGTTGAAGAAGATGAGTACTTTGCCATGATGAGCAATATCAATTGGGATTTTCTTTATCAAGTACTTAATGTTGTTACAAATTTGGGATCCCAATGGATTATAAGAAAGTATGGCAGTCATTCTTGCCGAACGGAATATTTAAATTCAGAGGCTAAGGTATGGTTCTATTTTTTCGATATAACTTCATGCCTATCTCACATAGTTCCACCATCTCTATGGAACGAATGCTTTTGTTGTATGCAATTATGGTAGAAAGGTCTATTAATGTTGGGAGAATTATACTCAAGGAATTCAAGATTGCACTAGAAAAAAGGCAAGAAGTGCCTACTTTCCATCATTGATTACTTCACCATGCTTGAGGGCCCAAGCAAGATCAAAAGCAAACCTAAAGGGTTATTATGTTCAAGGTTTCATAACAAGGCATGTGTAACACCCCAAACCTGGCCTAGACATTATGGCCGAATTTGGCAATGCCACATTGAAGTGTTTTTCGAAAAATATAGTTTCGTTGGAAAGCCCGTTCCATGTTAAACCTCTTGGTGATCTTAACGAAAATTTAGGTTGTCTTGTTCATTGTAAAAACTCATGTCACTTAGCAAAAGGGGTAAATCATATTAATTAGTTATTACATTTCAAAACATTGTTTATTGCAAAAGCTTTTAGATTATGCAGTATAAACGTGGTGTTTTGAAAAGTTTTTATCTTTTTAAACCCGCATCTTGCTACTAGCAGATATGGATCAAACTAAATAAAAACCCAAGTTAAATTTTAATAATTTAAAGAGGCATTATTACATAAAAGTTCCAAAATTTAAATTACTATTAAATTAAAAGCCCAACTTATAGGCATGAGCAGATGTGTGGCCACCTTCAAGTCCCTCGCAGCACCGATCTGCCTAAGGATTACCTGCGCAGATAAGCAAAAGGGTGAGTTTATGAAACTCAATGTGTAATCCCTTAACAACAGTCAGTCATACAGTAGGCAATCACAATCTGGGCCTAAGCCCGTTATAGTAACAATCTAGTAACAGTTAGGGCCCTAGCCCATTACAGTATCAGTATCAATGTGGGCCTTAGCCTATTTCAATAATAGTAACAGAAATGCAATCAGAAGTCCTACCCATCCATCCTCTACACTCCACTCCGTCCAGTCTTACACTCCATGTCGAGATAAAATTGACCCACCCATCCCTACACTCTAAAATATAGCACTGGTTGCGGCACTAAACAGTATCTGCAGCAGAGCTGCCAGTACAGTACACTTCCTCCAAATATAATAGTCCATCCCCATGTAATATGTCATGTCATAATATCATCCGAGAATGCAAATAATGTCATGCTCGATTACAGCCATACATATCATAGGGGTATATCAATCATTTTACCTCATAGGGGTATAACGGTCATTTCATCAAAAGTCCAAAATTGACATTGGCCGTGTGAACTACACAGCCTGGCCCAGTAATCTCCACACGTCTGTATGGTTTACCTGTGTGGGGCCGACTAGTTCGTGGGGCCCACACAGTCCGTTTCGCCCCAACGTGGCCTAGAACGGCCTAAGCCCATGAAATCGCTCATGGTGGCCTCTACTATCAAACGCCCATGTTTTATGGGTTCGGATTACCACACGAGCAAACGCACGCTCGTGTAGTGTTAATAGTCATATTTTCCAGCTTTTTTCGATTTACGAATATAATAGTGTGGTTACACACCTAATGCGATTTGGAGTTAACCCCCGCTCTAAACACTCTTATACCTGAAGAACAATTAATATATCATCTAATCAGTTTTTTAACCCATGATCCAATTGGAAACTAACGAAGTCCAAAACAAATACAATCATCTTACCAAAAGCCCACAATAATCGCACCCTTGATTCTCAGGGGATGTGCCTATCAACTTTGACCTCCACCTACACAAAAGACACCACCTTTATATATTAGACTCGCACTTGAAGTATAATACCATCACAACTGCACCACACTTACCAACAACGACTGAGCAGATTGTAGACCAATGATGTAACACACAGAGAACCAAGAATAAGGATTGATCTGAAAGGTAAACAGATGGGTAATCGGCAAGAAGAGACAAAGTAAAAAGACAGTTCAACAAGGTGAAAATTCGAAAGGGGAAGAAGTGAATATGAGGCTTACCTATCAATATTCGGCCAACGCAAAAGCACTAGAGTAAGAGAAGAGAACTATGCGCTTGAACCCAATTGATCAAAACACACTTGTTAACCGAAAGCAAAATAGAAAGGTGAGATGGGGTGTTCAGCCAAGGTACCAAAATTAAAAGGGAAAGGAATAGGGATAAGGAAAAGAGGGAAGAAGAAGAAAAGAAAGTGCATTCGGTCATGAGGGAATCGTTGGAGTAAGGAAGAGGAAGAAAAGAGTCGGCTAACAACCAAAGCAAAGGTATTCAGCCAATGAGAGACTTGATTATGAGAGGGGAGAGGAGCAGAGGTAATCGATCATCAAAGACTTTAGAGGAGAATAAACCCGAAAAAGACCAAAATGAGAAAAACCCTGAAAGATCACTACCAATTCATCCCACAAAGGAAAAATATGAAACAGCCAAAACCAAAAGGTAAGAATTAGGCACCAAGGAGAAAAGAACCGAAAAAATGACCAAACCCACCTATCCACATCCCTACCAGCCAAAATTCCCTCCAAGAAGTCCCTAGAATTCGAGAACAACTTCCCATACTCCTCAAACACCCCAATTTCAGTCCAACTACAACACTTCCCTAGCGTCAGTAGCAAAATAAAATACTCTTTTGCGTTGCCAAGCCTTGAACCTCAGATCCCCTAGAGCACTCCACACGCCCTATCCCCTAGATCAGTAGGTTTTTTATGAAATAAACTACCAATATCTATTAAAGAAGCCTACTGACTAGAGACAAGGTTTATTCAAGTAAAAAAAAATTGTACAAGCCAAGGCTTGAACTTAGGACTTCTCCAATACTCCTCAGGAACCACTTAAGCAGACATGTATTTATGCATACAACATACAAAAAAAATTTACTTAGATTTTAGGGCGTTACAATTCTACCCCCTAAAAAAAATTTCAACCTCGAAATTTACTTGATCAAAACAAATGAGGATATCACTGTCGCATCACCTCCTCGGGTTCCCACGTGGCCTCCTCTACGCTATGATTACGCCAAAGTACCTTAACCAGTGGGATAGACTTCTTCGTTAATACTTTTACATCATACTCTAGAATCTGGACCGATTCTTCCTCGAAAGTTAGATCCGGCCTAACCTCAATCTCCTTAGTTGAGATAATATGCATGGGATCAGAGCGATAACGCCTCAATATGGAGACGTGGAACACATTGTGAATCCAGTCTAGTTCTGGAGGTAACTCAAGTTGATAGGCAGCCGGTCCCACACACTTCAATATGCGGTAAGGCCCAATGAACCTAGGGCTTAGCTTGCCCTTCCGTCCAAACCTCAGTACCTCCTTCTATGGCGAGACCTTGAGAAAAACTAAGTCCCCAACAGAATACTCAATCTCTTTATGCTTCAGTTCTGCATATGACTTCTGCCTGGTAGATGTCGCCTTCAGTCAATCCCGAATCAATCTAACTTTACCCTCGGTATCAGAAAGCAGTTCAGGGCCCAGAACACGCCGCTCGCCCAAATCAGTCCAACACGAAGGAGTACGACACCTACGACCATATAATGCCTCCTATGGTGCCATCTGTATGCTAGACTGGTAACTATTGTTATACACAAACTCTGCTAATGGCAAATAGCCCTCCCAACTACCTCGAAAGTCAATCACACAACTCCTTAATATGTCCTCCAATATCTGAATCACCCTCTCCGACTGACCATCTGTCTGAGGATGGAACGCAGTACTGAGACGTAAAACGAGGATCTCTATCAGATATGATGGAAACCAGTACCCCATGCAGTCTTACTATCTCCTACACATACAGCTTAGCTAGCTTTTGCAATGAGTAATCAGTATGAACAGGTATAAAATGAGCAGACTTGGTCAATTGATCCACGATGACCCATACTGAATCCTTTTTAGAAGGCGTTAGGGGTAGCCCACTAACAAAGTCTATAGTTACTCTCTCCTACTTCTTCAGCAGGATCTTAACTGGCTGAAGCAACCCTGAAGGTAACTGGTTTTCAACCTTAACCTACTGACAAGTAAGGTATTTACCCATAAAGTCGGTAACTTCACGTTTAAAACCTGGCCACCAATACAACTTACGAAGGTCTCGGTACATCTTATTCCCTCAGGATGCATAGCATAAGGACTACTATACGCCTCTTGCAGTATAGACTACCTCAAATCAGTATCCTTCTGTACACAGACTCTCCCACGAAAATAGAGTACCCCTTTACTATTTATCCCAAAATATGAAATTTCCCCACTCTCTATCTGTCGGAATTGAGGACCCAGTGACTCATCCTCTAACTTTTTACCCTTAATCTGTTCAATCCACCTCAGTTCAATTTGGAATTCTGCCAACAAGCTACCATCATCAAATAAGCTGAGACGAGCAAACATCACCCTCAGATCAATCATAGCCCTATGGCTCAGTGCGTCGGCCACTACATTAGTCTTACCAGGATGGTATTCAATCGAACAGTCATAATCCTTAAGTAACTCAATCCATCTATGCTGCCTAAGGCTTAGCTTTTTATGAGTGAGGAGATACTTGAGGCTCTTGTGAACCGTGTAAATGATACACTTCTCACCGTAAAGGTAATGCCTCTAAATTTTCAGTGTGAATACCACCGCGAAAAATTCCAAATCAGGCGTCGGATAATTCACCTCATGAATCTTAAGCTGACGAGACGCATATGCCACCACCTTGCCCTCTTGCATCAACACACATCCTAAACCAACATGCGATGCATCCCTGTAGACAGTGAATTCTTTCCCAGACTCTGGTTGTATTAAAACAGGGGCCTCAGTCAGAACCTTTTTAAGTTTCTCAAAACTTTCTTGCTGCTTATCAGTCCAGTTAAACGATACACCCTTACGCAACAATTTAGTCAGAGCTGTAGCAATCAACGAAAACTCCTCCACAAAATGTCTATAATACCCTGCTAGACCCAGAAAACTACGAACATCAGATACCGACTTAGGCTGCATCGAATCCAGAACAACTTCAATTTTTTGAGGATCAACCCTAATCCCCTCAGTAAACACCACATGACCTTGAAAAGTTACCCCTTGTAACTAGAATTCACACTTGCTGAATTTAGCGTACAGTTGTTTCTCCCTCAGAATTTGCAAAACAACTCGGAGATGTGCTTCATGTTCATCTTCAGTTCTTGAATACACCAGAATATTATATATAAACACCACTACGAACCGATCCAGATAGGGCTGGAACACTCGATTCATCAAATCCATAAAATCCGTTGGTGTATTCGTCAGTCCAAACGGCATCACTAGGAACTCATGATGACCATAACAAGTCCTAAATGCTGTCTTGTAAAAAAAAGTCTCCTTGACCCTCAGTTAATGGTACCCCGATCGGAGATCAATGTTAGAGAAGACTGAAGCTCCTCAGAACTGGTTGAATAAATCATCTATCCTCGATAGTGGGTACTTATTCATAATGGTCAATTTATACAATTTCTGATAATCGATGCACATACGCATGGTTCCATCTTAGTACTCCCCATGGAGACACTAGGTCGAATGAATGCTCAATCTAGTATCTCTTGAATTTGAGCTTTAAGCTCCACAAGCTCTTTCGGCGCCATTCGGTAAGGGGCAATGGACACCAGAGCTGTACCAGGTAGGAGCTCAATCCCAAAATCAACTTCATGGTTTGGAGGTAACCCCGGTAGCTCATCAGGAAAGACATCCAGAAAGTCCTTAACTGTTCTAATATCTTTAATAGATGAAACCTTAAAATCAGAAATGCTGATGTAGGCTAAATACGCCTCACAACCCTTACGAACCAATTTTTCGGCCCTAAGTGCAGAAATCATATTTGACAAATAATTTCGAAGTTCCTTGATTTCCACTACCTCATCATCCTCCACAGTTTTTAGTACCACCCGTTTAGCAGTACAATCCAACTCCACTTGGTGCTTCACTAGCCAGTCCATGCCTAGTATTAAGTCGAATCCTCCAAAAGGGAGTTCCATTAAATCTGCCAAAAATATCATTCCTTGGACCTCCAAAGGTACATCCTTAAACAGTTTATTTACCCTTACAGACTGCCCTAATGGACTCAACACCGTAACCTCACTCGCAGTGTTCTCAACCATTATACCCAAAGTCACAGACATAGTGCATGCTATAGAAGAATGCATAGACCCAACATCAATCAATGCAGTATAAGGTACATTATGGATAAAGAACGTACCCGTAATAACATCTGAGGTGCCTCTGCCCTCTCGATGACGTGCAGCATAAACCAATGTCGGCTGCCTCGCCTCAGTATGACCAGTACCTCTGCCCAGTGCTCCACGACCATGGCCTCTCGGTAGCTGCTGAACACCTCTCAGCGGCTGAACAGTACCCATACCAGTAGCTTGCATCTGATCGAGGCTCTGTGGACAATCTCTGATACGGTGTTTCATAGATCTGCACCTCAAGCATGCCCCAAACCTTTTCCAGCATTCGCCCTGATGGTGTCTCCTACAATCCACACAAGGCTACGGTCCAAAAGCAGCAACAGAGGGCCCAACTCTGGCATTTTTCTTAGGCCTCTGAAATGATCTTCAGGGCTCCAAATCCCTCTTGTTCCTACCGTTTTCCTTCTCACGGTTCTAGCGCTTAGCGCGCTTCACATCCTCAGTGATCTTCGCCTTATAGACCAAAGCAGCAAAATCTCACTCCCTCTGTAGAGCTATCAGAATCCTTAAACTATCCCTGGGCGATCCTCTAAATGAACACAGTGCTCATCTTTAATTTCCACCACCCCAAGTGCATAGCGTCTTAATCACAGAAATTCAGACTCATATTCAGCCACAGATTTATCCCCCTGGGTCAAATTCAGAAGCTCTCTTCTCTGGGCATCCATATAAATAGCGCCCACATATTTTCCTTGGAATGCAGTCTTGAAAAATCCCCAAGTCAACCGGTCAGGCTGATTACCCTCTTTCACTGTAAGCCACCACTGATAGGCCTCATCTTGTAGCAACGGCATTGCACCTTTTAGTTTCTGCTCAAGAGTGCAGTCGAGGTCCTGTGGCCTCAATCCAATATTCAGCCACATTAGGGGCAACTCCAACAATACCCTTAAAAATCTCAGCCCCATTAGACTGGAGTCATTCCGTAACCAACCCATGGCCCACAGTACCAATATTAAGCCCAGCGACCCTTTCAAAAATTCCCAACATAGCTTGGGAAAGTGCGTCGTTCCCAGTTGCACGATCGTGTGACCTAGTCTCACTCACAGGTGAAGCCGATGCCTTTCTTGTAACACCCCAAATATGGCCTGGAAGTTTGGCTTAAATCTGGCATGTCACATTGAAGTGTTTTTCGAAAACCATGTTTCCATTAAAACCCCTTCTTAATAATTAAAAACTTATACCCTTTTTAAACCTCGTTAGAAACCTCAGCTGAATAACATTCTTAACAACTTTGTAAAAATCTTGGCAGTTGTGGAAGCTTGATTTAAAAACAATTGCGGATACATGATGTTTTGAACAACAGTAGTTGCTTTGGAAAACCATGTTCTAATACTAGCAATTATAAGAACAATAAGTAAAATTTCAAATTTGAAATCCAGAAAATTACAACGACTTTACTACAACCCACATAAAATATTTAAAAGTAATAATCAAAACTATAAAATAAACAGTCTGTGTGGCTTCCTCTGAGCCCCTCGCAGCTCCGATCTGTCTAAGGCTGGAAATTACCTGAAAGGTTAATAAACGGGGTGAGTTTATGAAAACTCAGTGTGAAATCCCCTATTATAAAAAGTAACAGTCAGTCATATAAAAGAATTAAAAGTCTGGCCCCAGCCTTACTTATAGTTTTAGTATCAATTGGGCCTTAGCCCACTATAACAGACAGTACCAGATGGGCTTTAACCCATTACAGAATAAGAAACATTATCAGAACTAGAGTCAGAATCAGAATCAGTATCAGGTAACAGAATCAAAATCAGAATGTGAAAGCAATCCCAACCCAATCTAGCGGTATACACCCCCGTACCAACCTTACACCATGTGGAGAGACTACTCAACCCACCCAACCACTACACACCACAAAAATTGCAGCGAGGCTGCCAGATATTGTGACGAAGTCACCAGATACAGATATTGTGGCTAGGCTACCAGAATAGATATATATATATATGGCGAAGCCACCAGATTGCAGCGAGGCTGCCAGATATTATGACGAAGTCACCAGAACAGATATATGTGGCGAGGCCACCAGATTGCAGCGAGGCTGCCAGAACGCTTCCTCCATCAATATAACCCATATCCCATGCAACAGATATACATGTCATCGCATGCAACATACAGAATCAGAATATCATGTCCATATTTGAATCAAACAATCACAATCAAGTCATTTATATCACCAACATATATTCACAATCAAACCCGTCAACCACACAGTCCAAGTCAGTTACTTGCCCACAGGGGCAAAACAGTCATTTAACACCCTAGGGGTAAATTGGTAATTTTACCCCACAAGGGTATCTCGATAATTCTACCCTATAGGGGTATTTCAATAATTCTACCCTACAGGGGTATTTCGGTATTTCTACCCTACAGGGGTATTTCGGTATTTCTACCCTATAGGGGTATTTCGATATTTCTACCCTACAAGGGTATTTCGGTAATTTTGTAAATCGAGGGTAAAATGATAATTCTGTAAATCAGGGGTACTTTGGTAATTTTACAAGCTGAGGATATTTCAATAATTTTACAAGTCGAGGGTATTTCAGTAATTTCACAAATCAGGGGTATTTTGGTAATTTTACAAACTAGGGGTATTTTGATAATTTTACAAACCAGGGGTATTTTGGCAATTTTACAAACCAGGGGTATTTTGGTAATTTTATAAACAAAGGGTATTTTAGTAATTTTACAAACTAGGGGTATTTTGATAATTTTGTAAACCAAGGGTATTTTGGTAATTTGGTAAACTAAAGTATTCTAAACAGGGATAACAATACGAATGGCCTAAAGCCCTTTCTCGGCCCAAATGGGCCCACATGTTCGTGTGGCCCTTTTAGCCCAAATCTAGCCACAGATATGAGATTCACCTAGCCTAGTCCAATATTTGCTACAGAATCAAATAACTTATCCAATTGGGCCCGTAGGCCCATTGGGCCCACATGGCTCCTTTCGACCCATCGCGGCCCGAAGTAGCCATCCTACAGTTTAGAGTAGTGAGAAATACACACCTGATTGGAGACTGGAGTTAATCCATGCTCCGAGCACTCTTAGCCGGCGCCCAACCCAACCGAGTACACCACAAAGCGAAAGGGATCAGCCAAGAAAGGTACCTTTACTCTCCTCATGGTTCTCTCTATTTAAAGCCAGCTTTGCATCCACTCTTATGTTAGCTTCCCGATGTGGGATCCCTCCATCATCAGAGTTTAAATTCAACACCAACTCTTGCCGCCTCCTGTTAGCAAAATAAATGCTCTTTGCTTGCCATGGGATTCGAACCCATGCCTCCCCTCAGATGCTCCACACGCTACTTTCCACTAAGCCACAAGGCTTTTTGTGTCACAATTTCTCCAACAATATTCTTAAGGCCTACCTACTACACTCAAGGTTTGATTCACCTTAAACCAAAATTTTTGCTAGATCTAGGTTTGAACCCAGGACTTCTTCAACACTTCTCAGCACACTTAACCACTAAAACAAGCCTTCAACTACGAAATTTTCACGCACAACAGAATATTATAAGCTACCTTCAACCGCTCCCATGCTCAAGGTCCAAAACTTCTAGGCCCAAATTCAGGGTGTTACATTTCTAGCTTCATTATTAGGCATATGGCCCGATGCCAAAGACCCAGCCCGAGTACCTCCACAGCCTCCGTCGCGGCCTCTTGTACCCCTTCCACGAGTACCTCTAGTGCTCATTATCAGATTACGCTTTGTCTGTATTAATAGTTTTATGCATCAGTTTACAGTTCTAGTGTTTATTAACGGATGTTTTATGAAAAACAGCATCAGTAATGCAGAGCTTTTGTTTTTGCAGATCATAATTTCACTACAGTTTCAGTTTACCCTAAACAGAATATTTCAGTACAGCCTACTACCTATAGTAGTCTTAGTATTTCAATTGAAACAAGTAGTAGTTTCAGAGAACTCACAGGATCGGTGCCGAAGACTCGATGTACCACATATTTTGTAAAACATTTCCAGATATTTCAAATCATTTGAAACAGTTTTTTTCGAAATTTAAGTTTAAAAGAAACCCAAATCCACAACCGAGTTTTGCAACCTGACTTTGATAGCACTAAATGTCACACCCCAAACTTGGCCTAGATGTTATGGTCGAATCTAGCAATGTCACATTGAAGTGTTTTTTTGGAAAAATGTAGTTTCGTTGGAAAGCCCGTTCCATGTTAAACCTCTTGGTGATCTTAACGAAAATTTAGGTTGTCTTGTTCATTGTAAAAACTCATGTTGTTTAGCAAAAAGGGTAAATCATATTAATTTGTTATTACTGTGACAGCCCAAAATTGACCCTAGTCGGGAAGTGGTTTCGGGACCGCTAAACCGAGTCACCGAAATGTTTGAATGTGATATTTATTGTCTAGAATATGTAATTATGAATGTGTGAAAATTTCAAGCTTCGATTTAGTCGATTGCATGTGAATTTAGTCAATAGGACTTATGTGCGACATTTTTGAAATGTGATAGGTCGAAGCATAAGGACCTATTAGTGCATGAAATAAAAAGGGGGGACTTGCATGTCAAATTTCCCCCCTAATTAGTAGTGGCCGGCCATGACAAGCATGGTAGACCAAGTGTGATGGGCAAGACATGTCATAGACATGTTGTGTTGGTGCATCATGGGTGGAAAAAAATAAAATAAGGAGAATGGGCATAAAATAATGAAAGGGAATATGATGGAAACAAAAAAAAAAAGTGTGTGGTTGTCTCCCCCCCCCATTTTGCCGAAACTAGAAAGAAAAACAAAAAAAAAAGTGCTCATCCTTTGGTTCATCTTTGGCCAAAAATTTTAAGGAGGAAGGAAGAAGAAAGGTTGAAGAGGTTTGGCCATGCATGTAACTAGGCTAAGGTATGTTTGATGATGTTCCATGAGATGCATGCATGTTTTAGTTGTTAGCTTGAGTTCTACCTAGCCCATGGTCTAAATCTTGCTATGTGATGGAAATGACACTCGGCCATGGATGCATCATTCTTGCTTGGTGTTGATGTTGTGTCGGTGAGATACCAAGTTATTTTCGTGACCAAGTTGAGATTTGAATTTTTGGAATAAGTAAGGTTTTCGGCTATGGAGATTAATAAGGGTGATGGTTGTGTTTCATGCTAAATCTAGATGAAAAATGGTAGTTACATACATCTTGATGATTATGAGTTTCTTTCTTGGTTCTACCTTAGATCCATGAAGTATATTTTTATTTGGTGTTGTTGGAAGTATCGGCCATGGTATATCCATGAGTGTGATTTATGCTTATTGAATGGTAGGTAAGATTTATGTTTTGGATATATTTTTAAATTTGGTTATAATCAAAATTTGGGATTCGGCTCTTGCACATATATATATATATGATTGCACATGATGGTACTTCGGTTATGGATTAAATGATGGATGCGTATTGAGTATAATATGCAATGCATTAGTTAGTAAAATGTATGTCATTTATGTGTGGTATTAAGTATATAATCGGCCTCAACATAGACATGCATATTCGGCCATAGGAAGAAGATTGGTGTTGCATGTATTCGGTTAGAGGCAAGCATATTGATGCTTTTGTCTTGGCTTAGAAAATTCGGCCAAGGGGGAAAATTAGCTAAAATGTTGAGTTTGATTCATGATTCCGTACATATGTGACTTTAATGTCTAATGTATAAATATGGGCTAAGTGCCTTGTGTTCCTCTTTTCGATGCTCAAATGATTAAATCAATTTATTTGTTTAATTAAGCTCAAGAGCAAAGGGGAACTAAATCTGATAAAGGGAAGGAAAAAGTGGTCGAATAGCTATCGGAATCGTTTGACAACATCCGAGGTAAGTTCTTGAGTAAAAGAGCTTAAATTATGATTTGATTAGATCATGTTTTAAGCAAATTAAAATCATGCTCTTTGTGTGGCTATTGAGCCGAAATTGCAAGAATGATAGATGTCTTGTGTTTGAGTTTTGCTAACGAGAACGAAATACGAATGTGCCATGATTTATTGTTAAATGTGCATGGTTATTTGAATGATGTCCGGGCTAAGTCCCGAAGGCTTTGTGCTAAGCGACCATATCCGGACTAAGATCCGAAGGCATTTGTGCGAGATACTAATTCCGGGCTAAGCCCGAAGGCATTTGTGCGAGTTACTAAATCCGGGTTAAGTGCCGAAGGCAATTGTGCGAGTTACTATAACCGGGCTATGTTTCGAAGGCATTTGAACGAGTAGCTATATCCGGTTAAATTCCGAAGGTACGTGATTTGGGAATGAATGATCTTGCTGTAAAAATTTCAGTAAATACTCTAGAAACATCCCAACATTGAGGTATGTTTCGTATGTGCTTGAATTTAGTTGAGCCCTTACAAATAAGTATTCGCTCAGTTGATAAACGAGCTACCGGGCTTTGGCTAAGTTGATCTTTTGTGTATGTACATAAGGGTTGGTAATGTGAAGCAAGTATGATATTGAAAAATTGTGCATATGAAATTATCCGTTTAGCTACATGAATGCTATACTTTTGTTGTGCTGGAATTCCTTGCTCAAAACTTAATAAGCATAAATTGCTTACTCCGTTTCTTTGATCCTCTGTTTTATAGATTTTGGTTCTCCAGCTATCGGACTCGGGATTTTGAAGTCGAAGTCGCCCACACTGTCAAAGCCCCCCCCCTTTTTGGTACAATTTTGGTTGAACTTCGAAATGGCATGTATAGGACTACCCGTTTGTTGTGGGTCATAGACCCTTTGGACTTGTATAATTTTGGATAGCCATGTGAAAATGGCTTATATATATGTTGAGTATAATGTTATAATCATTTGGTATGGATATGCTTGACAAGGATTGGCCATGGGAATGGTTAATCACTATCATAAATTGTGCTACTTATGCAAAAAGGGCTAGTTGAATCATGGAAACTATGAAATAGGTAAAGTCTACCTTAAAGGCAGATGCTGACAGCAGCAGTGATGTAGATTTGGAAATTCACTAAAAATAGTAGGAATGGAATTAAATAGTGAATAAATTATTTAAACGAACCTTGATGAATCTATTTTCATAGGAAAGTAACGAAACAATCATACGGACAGTATGTTAAGAGATATTCAGGTTCTTGTGAGACAGGGCCAGAACGGTTTCTGGATTTCCTGTTCCGACTTTGGAAATTCATTATAAATTAACCAGAGACAATTAGGAGTCAAGCAATATATGTATAGATTCCTCTCTGAGTCTAGTTTCTATAGAAACAAACGGCATCAGTATTGAAGCCCTGTACAGGGAGATATCCAAGTCGTAATGCGCAAAGGTCAGGGTAGTCGATCCCTGTAACATGGGAGACTTTTACTAATAAACTGTACTAATTGCCCCAACCAAAAATTCTAGAAAAAATTATGTAGATGGCCATATGAATCTAGTTTCATGGAAAATTTACAGAACTGGATTCCGAGTTTCTGAACTCAAGATATGATTTTTAAAACGACTATTACGCAGATTGGCAGTGTCTGGAAATTTTTTTTAAAGTTTGTTAACACCTCGTGTTCGACTCCGGTGACGGTCTCGGGTTCGGGGTGTTACATTTGATTGGTATCAGAGCCAGGTTTAGTCGATTCTAGGACTACCGTAATGCGTTGGGTCTAGCTATACATGCCATTTTATGTGATTACTTGATAGTGTGGTGATTTCTGACAATTGTAAATGTGTTTATTTATAGTAATGGATCCCGATCCCGACCGAGAGGTAGCTGACGATCTTGAGAGTATAGCGCCTGCTCCCGCACAAGGGACAGCGCCGGCGGACTCTTAACCTAATGCTAGTAACCCGAATGATGAAGCTAGACAAGCTTTCTATAGCGTGATGAATGATTGGTTCAACCAATACATTCGAACTAATACGGCTGTTCCACAACCTCCATTCCCGACTAATACCACCCCCGCACCTACAATACCTCCGGTAACTGACCAAATAAGGTCAAATAAGCCCCCAGTTGACAGAATCCGAAAACATGGGGCTACTGAATTTAAAGCTACGGATAGCGACGATGCCGAGCAAGCTGAATTTTGGTTGGACAACACTATCTGGGTACTCGATGAGCTATCTTGTACACCCGATGAATGCCTAAAGTGTACTATCTCCTTGCTACGTGATTCTGCCTACTATTGGTGGAGTACTCTGACTTCTGTTGTGCCTCGAGAGCAAGTAACTTGGGAGTTTTTCCAAACTGAGTTTCGAAAAAAGTATATCAGTCAGAGATTTGTTGATCAAAAACGGAAGGAATTTCTTGAACTTAAGCAAGGTTCTATGTCAGTTACTGATTACGAGCGAAAATTTGTTAGACTTAGTAGATACGCTCGGGAATGTGTTTCGTCCGAGGCTATCATGTGTAGACGCTTCGAGGATGGGCTGAATGAAGATATAAAAATGTTCGTTGGCATTCTTGAAATACGAGAGTTCATAGTACTTGTCGAGCGAGCTTGTAAAGCCGAAGAGCTTAGAAAAGAAAAACAAAAAGTTGATGTGGGAACTGGAGAGTTTCGTAAAAGATCTTCGGGAAAGTCTCTTCAACAGGCATCGAAGAAATTTCGAGATGATGTGGGCTGGTCGAGAGGCACTTCGGGCCTTTTTAGACGAGATCGTGATCGACCCCCTGTGGGTACACGAGGCACTTCGGTCGCCAGTGTTGGGAATGAACGTCGAGACAGAACGAAATGTCGATATTGCGGTAAATGGCATTCGGGGAGTTGTAGATTCCCTGACCGCTCCTGTTACAAGTGCGGATCAGTTGACCACTTCATTAAAGATTGCCCGAGGTTGTCTGAACAGAATGTAAATTAGAGTGGGAAACCGGGTGCTACCACTGCTCGAGGTAGACCATCTGGAAATACGGGCAATGCTAGTGGTGGTCAGAGAGGATCTAGAGATGCTACGACCAGATCCGAGACTCGTGCGCCCGCTAGAGCTTATGCTATACGTGCCCGCGAGGATGTTTCTTCGTCTGATGTTATTACCGGTACTTTTACTCTCTTTGATACTAATGTAATTGCTTTGATTGACCCCGGTTCTACTCATTCTTACATATGTGAAACCTTAGCATCCAGTAAGACTTTACCTATTGAGTCTACTGAGTTCGTAATTCGGGTGTCAAATCCCTTGGGTCGTTACGTGCTTGTCGACAAAGTGTGTAAGGAATGTCCCCTAGTAATTCGAGGTTCCTGTTTTCCGGCGGACTTGATGCTTTTGCCATTTGATGAATTTGATGTTATTCTCGGGTTGGATTGGTTGACCGTGCATGATGCGGTTGTGAATTGCAAAAGCAAGACTATTGAATTGAGGTGCGCAAATAACGAAGTAATCCGAGTTGAGTCTACGGACTTGGATGGGTTGCCAGCTGTAATATCCTCAATGTTGGCCCAGAAATATGTAAGAAAAGGGTGCGAAGCATACCTTGCGTATGTACTGGATGACAAAGAATTAGAAAAGAAACCCGAATCTGTGCCGGTGGTTTGTGAATACCCGGATGTTTTTCCTGAAGAATTACCGGGTTTACCACCTGTTCGGGAGATAGAGTTTGGTATTGAGCTTGTACCTGGGACTACGCCGATTTCGATGGCTCCGTATCGTATGGCACCAACCAAGTTAAAAGAGTTGAAAGCTCAGTTGCAAGAATTGACGGATAGAGGTTTTGCTCGACCAAGTTTCTCACCTTGGGGTGCACCAGTATTGTTCGTGAAAAAGAAGGACGGAACCATGAGGTTGTGCATTGACTATCGTCAACTGAATAAAGTGACGATAAAGAACAAATATCCGTTACCGCGTATCGATGATTTGTTCGACCAACTGAAGGGAGCCTCAGTGTTCTCAAAAATAGATTTGAGATCGGGCTATTATCAGTTGCGAATTCGAGATTCGGACATACCCAAAACTGCCTTCAGAACGAGATATGGTCACTACGAGTTCTTAGTGATGCCGTTTGGGCTCACTAATGCCCCTGCGGTATTTATGGATTTGATGAATCGGATCTTCAGACCATATTTGGATCGGTTCGTAGTTGTGTTCATTGATGACATCTTGGTCTATTCAAGAGATGAGACCGAACATGCTGAGCACCTGAGACTAGTGTTGCAAATTTTGCGGGATAAGCAGTTATATGCTAAGTTCAGTAAGTGTGAGTTCTGGTTAAGGGAGGTTAGCTTCTTGGGTCATGTGGTATCCGCATCGGGTATTCGAGTTGACCCGAGCAAAATTTCAGCCATACTTAACTGGAAGCCTCCAAGAAATATTACCGAAGTTCAGAGCTTTCTGGGGCTCGCCGGTTATTACCGACGATTTGTCAAAGGTTTCTCGATGATAGCCACACCAATGACGAAGCTACTTCAAAAGGATGTTAAGTTCGAATGGACGGAGAAATGTCAGAAAAGTTTTGATCAACTAAAAACTTATTTGACTGAAGCTCCAATTTTAGTGCAACCCGAATCAGGCAAAGAGTTTGTCATTTATAGTGACGCATCCCTACTTGGGTTGGGTTGCGTATTGATGCAAGAAGGTCGAGTGGTGGCCTATGCGTCGAGACAGTTAAAGCCACATGAGAAAAATTATCCGACCCATGATCTTGAACTAGCTGCCATCGTATTTGCTTTAAAAATATGGCGACATTACTTATTTGGTGAAAAGTGCCATGTATTTTCGGATCACAAAAGTCTCAAATATTTGATGACTCAAAGAGACTTAAATCTGCGACAAAGACGTTGGCTTGAGTTGTTGAAAGATTACGAGCTTGTCATTGATTACCACCCGGGAAAGGCTAATGTGGTTGCGGACGCCTTAAGCCGGAAATCATTGTTTGCTTTACGAGCGATGAATGTGCACTTGTCTGTTCTACCCGACAATGTGTTAGTAGCTGAATTAAAAGCCAAACCATTATTGATTCATCAAATTCATGAAGCCCAGAAAGTTGATGATGAATTGGTTGCAAAACGGGCTGAGTGTGCTCCGAACAAGGAATCGGAGTTTCAAATTGATGATGATGATTGTTTGAGGTTCAAAAGTCGTTTGTGCGTTCCAAGGAATTCGGAACTCATTTCGATGATTTTGAACGAAGCCCATTGTAGCCAAATGTCAATTCACCCGGGGAGTACGAAAATGTACAACGATTTGAAACGTTGGTTTTGGTGGCATGGTATGAAACGAGACATCTCCGACTTTGTTTCGAGATGTTTAATATGTCAACAAGTGAAAGCGGAACATCAAGTGCCTTCAGGATTACTTCAGCCGATCATGATACCCGAGTGGAAATGGGATCGAGTCACAATGGACTTTGTGTCCGGACTGCCATTGTCAGCAAGTAAGAAGGATGCGATTTGGGTTGTTGTTGATAGACTGACTAAGTCGGCTCACTTTATCCCCGTGCGTACGGATTTTTCATTGGATAAACTAGCCGAATTGTATGTTTCTCAGATTGTGAGATTACACGGGGTACCTATTTCTATCATGTTGGATAGAGATCCGAGATTCACCTCGCGATTTTGGAAGAAATTGCAAGAAGCTTTGGGTACCAAGCTGCATTTTAGCACTGCTTTTCACCCCCAAACCGATGGTCAATCCGAGCGGATAATTCAGATACTTGAGGATATGTTGAGATGTTGCATCCTCGAGTTCAGTAGTTCTTGGGAACGGTATTTACCTTTGATTGAATTCGCTTACAACAATAGTTTTCAATCAAGTATTAAGATGGCACCTTACGAGGCTTTGTACGGTCGTAAATTCCGTACACCATTGTTTTGGACTGAGCTCGGTGAAAGTAAAATTTTCGGAGTTGATTTGATTAAGGATGCCGAACAGAAAGTAAAGGTAATCCGTGAAAGTCTGAAAGCAGCCACAGATCGTCAAAAATCGTATGCGGATTTGAAACGAAAAGACATTGAATATCAGGTGGGAGATAAAGTGTTTCTTAAAGTTTCGCCTTGGAAAAAGGTACTCAGATTTGGTCGTAAGGGCAAGTTGAGCCCGAGATTCATTAGGTCGTACGAAATCTCCGAACGAGTTGGTCCGGTTGCGTATAGATTGATTTTGCCCCCTGAACTTGAAAAGATTCACGATGTCTTTCATGTTTCGATGCTTCGACGTTATAGATCCGATCCGTCACATGTGATTAATCCCTCAGAAGTTGAAATTCAATCTGACTTGAGTTATGAAGAAGAACCGATTCGTATCCTAGCTCGTGAAGTGAAAGAGTTGCGAAACAAAAGGGTTTCGTTAGTTAAGGTGTTATGGCTCAAACACGGGATCGAGGAAGCTACTTGGGAAACTGAGAGCTCGATAAAAGAACGATACCCAAACCTATTTACCGGTCAGATTTTCGGGGACGAAAATTTCTTAAGTGGGGGAGAGTTGTGACAGCCCAAAATTGACCCTAGTCGGGAAGTGGTTTCGGGATCGCTAAACCGAGTCACCGAAATGTTTGAATGTGATATTTATTGTCTAGAATATGTAATTATGAATGTGTGAAAATTTCAAGCTTCGATTTAGTCGATTGCATGTGAATTTAGTCAATAGGACTTATGTGCGACATTTTTGAAATGTGATAGGTCGAAGCATAAGGACCTATTAGTGCATGAAATAAAAAGGGGGGACTTGCATGTCAAATTTCCCCCCCTAATTAGTAGTGGCCGGCCATGACAAGCATGGTAGACCAAGTGTGATGGGCAAGACATGTCATAGACATGTTGTGTTGGTGCATCATAGGTGGAAAAAAATAAAATAAGGAGAATGGGCATAAAATAATGAAAGGGAATATGATGGAAACAAAAAAAAAAGTGTGTGGTTGTCTCCCCCCCCCATTTTGCCGAAACTAGAAAGAAAAACAAAAAAAAAAAGTGCTCATCCTTTGGTTTATCTTTGGCCAAAAATTTTAAGGAGGAAGGAAGAAGAAAGGTTGAAGAGGTTCGGCCATGCATGTAACTAGGCTAAGGTATGTTTGATGATGTTCCATGAGATGCATGCATGTTTTAGTTGTTAGCTTGAGTTCTACCTAGCCCATGGTCTAAATCTTGCTATGTGATGGAAATGACACTCGGCCATGGATGCATCATTCTTGCTTGGTGTTGATGTTGTGTCGGTGAGATACCAAGTTATTTTCGTGACCAAGTTGAGATTTGAATTTTTGGAATAAGTAAGGTTTTCGGCTATGGAGATTAATAAGGGTGATGGTTGTGTTTCATGCTAAATCTAGATGAAAAATGGTAGTTACTTACATCTTGATGATTATGAGTTTCTTTCTTGGTTCTACCTTAGATCCATGAAGTATATTTTTATTTGGTGTTGTTGGAAGTATCGGCCATGGTATATCCATGAGTGTGATTTATGCTTATTGCATGGTAGGTAAGATTTATGTTTTGGATATATGTTTAAATTTGGTTATAATCAAAATTTGGGATTCGGCTCTTGCACATATATATATATGATTGCACATGATGGTACTTCGGTTATGGATTAAATGATGGATGCGTATTGAGTATAATATGCAATGCATTAGTTAGTAAAATGTATGTCATTTATGTGTGGTATTAAGTATATAATCGGCCTCAACATAGACATGCATATTCGGCCATAGGAAGAAGATTGGTGTTGCATGTATTCGGTTAGAGGCAAGCATATTGATGCTTTTGTCTTGGCTTAGAAAATTCGGCCAAGGGGGAAAATTAGCTAAAATGTTGAGTTTGATTCATGATTCCGTACATATGTGACTTTAATGTCTAATGTATAAATATGGGCTAAGTGCCTTGTGTTCCTCTTTTCGATGCTCAAATGATTAAATCAATTTATTTGTTTAATTAAGCTCAAGAGAAAAGGGGAACTAAATCCGATAAAGGGAAGGAAAAGTGGTCGAATAGCTATCGGAATCGTTCGACAACATCCGAGGTAAGTTCTTGAGTAAAAGAGCTTAAATTATGATTTGATTAGATCATGTTTTAAGCAAATTAAAATCATGCTCTTTGTGTGGCTATTGAGCCGAAATTGCAAGAATGATAGATGTCTTGTGTTTGAGTTTTGCTAACGAGAACGAAATACGAATGTGCCATGATTTATTGTTAAATGTGCATGGTTATTTGAATGATGTCCGGGCTAAGTCCCGAAGGCTTTGTGCTAAGCGACCATATCCGGACTAAGATCCGAAGGCATTTGTGCGAGATACTAATTCCGGGCTAAGCCCGAAGGCATTTGTGCGAGTTACTAAATCCGGGTTAAGTGCCGAAGGCAATTGTGCGAGTTACTATAACCGGGCTATGTCCTGAAGGCATTTGAACGAGTAGCTATATCCGGTTAAATTCCGAAGGTACGTGATTTGGGAATGAATGATCTTGCTGTAAAAATTTCAGTAAATACTCTAGAAACATCCCAACATTGAGGTATGTTTCGTATGTGCTTGAATTTAGTTGAGTCCTTACAAATAAGTATTCGCTCAGTTGATAAACGAGCTACCGGGCTTTGGCTAAGTTGATCTTTTGTGTATGTACATAAGGGTTGGTAATGTGAAGCAAGTATGATATTGAAAAATTGTGCATATGAAATTATTCGTTTAGCTACATGAATGCTATACTTTTGTTGTGCTGGAATTCCTTGCTCAAAACTTACTAAGCATAAATTGCTTACTCCGTTTCTTTGATCCTCTGTTTTATAGATTTTGGTTCTCCAGCTATCGGACTCGGGATTTTGAAGTCAAAGTCGCCCACACTATCAAAGCCCCCCCCCTTCTTGGTACAATTTTGGTTGAACTTCGAAATGGCATGTATAGGACTACCCATTTGTTGTGGGTCATGGACCCTTTGGACTTGTATAATTTTGGATAGCCATGCGAAAATGGCTTATATATATGTTGAGTATAATGTTATAATCATTTGGTATGGATATGCTTGACAAGGATTGGCCATGGGAATGGTTAATCACTATCATAAATTGTGCTACTTATGCAAAAAGGGCTAGTTGAATCATGGAAACTATGAAATAGGTAAAGTCTACCTTAAAGGTAGATGCTGGCAGCAGCAGTGATGTAGATTTGGAAATTCACTAAAAATAGTATGAATGGAATTAAATAGTGAATAAATTATGTAAACGAACCTTGATGAATCTATTTTCATAGGAAAGTAACGAAACAATCATACGGACAGTATGTTAAGAGATATTCAGGTTATCGTGAGACAGGGCCAGAACGGTTTCTGGATTTCTTGTTCCGACTTTGGAAATTCATTATAAATTAACCAGAGACAATTAGGAGTCAATCCATATATTTATAGATTCCTCTCTGAGTCTAGTTTCTATAGAAACAAACGGCATCAGTATTGAAGCCCTGTACAGGGAGATATCCAAGTCGTAATGCGCAAATACCAGGGTAGTCGATCCCTGTAACATGGGAGACTTTTACTAATAAACTGTACTAATTGGCCCGACCAAAAATTCTAGAAAAAATATGTAGATGGGCATATGAGTCTAGTTTCACGGAAAATTTACGGAACTGGATTCCGAGTTTCTGAACTCAAGATATGATTTTTAAAGCGACTATTACGCAGATTGGCAGTGTCTGGAAATTTTTTTTAAAGTTTGTTAACACCTCGTGTTCGACTCCGGTGACGGTCTCGGGTTCGGGGTGTTACAATTACATTTCAAAACATTATTTATTGCGGAAGCTTTTAAATTATGCAGTATAAACGTGGTGTTTTGAAAAGCTTTTATCTTTTGAAAACCCTCATCCCGCTACTAGCAAATATGGATCAAAATAAATAAAAACCCAAGTTAAATGTTAAAAATTTAAAGAGGCCTTATTACATAAAAATACCAAAATTTAAATTACTATTAAATTAAAAGCCCAACTTATAGGCACGAGCAAATGTGTGGCCTGTTTCTAGTCCCTCGCAGCAACGATCCACCCAAGGATTACTTGCGCTGATAAGTAAAAGGGTGAGTTTATGAAACTTAGTTTGTAATCCCTTAACAACAGTCAGTCATATAGTACGCAATCACAATCTGGGTCTGAGCCCATTACAGTAACAGTCCAGTAACAGCTAGGGCCTTATCTCATTACAGCATCAGTATCAGTATGGGCCTTAGCCTATTTTAATAACAGTAACAGAAATGCAATTAGAAGTCCTACCCATCCATCCTCTACACTCCACTCCGTCCAGCCCTACACTCCATGTCGGGATAAAATCGACCCAACCATCCTTACACTCTAAAATATAGCAATGGTTGCGGCACTAAACAGTATTTGCAGCAAAGCTGCCAGTACAGTACACTTCCTCCAAATATAATAGCCCATCCCCATTCAATATGCCATGTCATAATATCATCCATGAATGCAAATCATGTCATGCTCGATTACAATCATACATATCATAAGGGTATATTACTCGTCTCGGTCGACCGCTACAACCTTAACAGTCAAACAGTGAAAATGGGTAATGCGGCCCATGTGGGCCCACACGCTCGTGTGGTCCATAAAGCCCAAAATTGACCTTGGTCGTGTGAACTACATAGCCTGGCCTAGTAATCTCCACACATCTGTGTGATTTACCCATGTGGTGCCCACACAGTCTATTTCGCCCCAACGTGGCCCAAAACGGCCTAAGCCCATGAAATTTCTCATGGTGGCCTCTACTATCAAACGCCCACGTTTTATACATTCGAATTACCACACGAGCGAACGCACACTCGTGTAGCTACAATAGTCATATTTTTTAGCTTTTGTAGATTTACGAATATAACAGTGTGGTTACACACCTAATGCGATTTGGAGTTAACCCCCGCTCTGAACACTCTTATACCTGAAGAACAATTAATATATCATCTAATCAGTTTTTTAACCCATGATCCAATTGGAAACTAACGAAGTCCAAAACAGTCAAAATCTTCTTACCAAAAGCCCACAATAATCGCACCCTTGATTCTCAGGGGATGTGCCAATCAACTTTGACCCCAACCTACACAAATGACACCACCTTTCTATATTAGACTCCCGCTTGAAGTATAATTCCATCACAACCGCACCACACTTGCCAACAACGACTGCGCAGATTGTAGACCAATGATGTAACGCACACGGAACCAAGAATAAGGACTGATCTGAATGGTAAACAGAGGGGTAATCGGTAATAAGAGACAAAGTAAAAAGATAGTTCAAGAAGGTGGAAATTCGAAAGGGGAAGAAGTGAAGTTGAGGCTTACCTATCAATATTCGGCCAATGCAAAAGCACTAGAGTGAGAGAAGAGAACCGTGCGCCTGAACCCAACTGATCAAAACACACTTGTTAACCGAAAGAAAAATAGAAAGGTGGGATGGGGTGTTCGGCCAAGGTACCAAAATTAAAAGGGAAAGGAATAGAGAGAAAGAAAAGAGGGAATGAGAAGAAAAGAAGGTGCACTCGATCAAGTGGGAATCGTTGGAGTAAGGAAGAGGAAGAAAAGAGTCAACTGACAACTAAGGCAAATGTATTTGGCCAATGAGAGATTTGATTATGAGATGTGAGAGGAGCAGAGGCAATCCATCATCAAAAACTTTAGAGGAGAGCAAACCCGAAAAAGACCAAAATGAGAAAAACCCTGAATGATCACTACCAATTCGTCCCACAAAAGAAAAATATGAAACAGCCAAAACGAAAAGGTAAGAATTCGGCACCAAGGAGAAAGAACCGAAAAATGACCAAACCCACAATGAATACTCAAAAACTAAAAATTGCAAGGAGTGAGAGTCCCAATTTGGCACACCCTCTTCCACTCCCTTCAAATATCCTAATTTCTCTCCCCATATCGCTTCTAATATCTCTCAACCATCTACCACCTATCCACATCCTTACCAGCCAAAATTCCCTCCAAAAAGTCTCTAGAATTTGGCCACAAATCGCCACACTCCTCAAACACCCCAATTTCAGTCCAACTACAACACTTCCCCAGTGTCAATAGCAAAATAAAATACTCTTTTACGTTGCCAAGACTCAAGCCTTAGATCCCGTAGAACACTCCACACGCCCTCATCCCCTAGATTAGTAAGCTTTTTATGACATAAACTACCCATATATATTAAAGAAGCCTACTGACTAGAAACAGGGTTTATTCAAGTAAAAACAGAATTTTGTACAAGCTAAGGCTTGAACTCAGGACTTCTTCAACACTCCTCAAGACACTCAACCATTGAAGTAGACATGTATTTATGCACACAACATACAAAAATACTTACTTAGATTTTGGGGCATTACAGCATGATCTTGAACAGTTAGTGGAGAATGTTGAACTGTTGAACCAAGTTGAGCTAGATGAACCAAATAAACTTGAATCTGAAGAGTTTTCAACCAAATCTGAATCGGAAGTTGACTCAGTAAATGAAACAGAAGAAGCAGAAACTGAAGAGGAACCAAACAACCCTGAACTGAGGGTGGAACCAAATGTTGCTGAACTAGTAGAGCCAAGTGTTAATCATGATTTGACCATTCCTACTTCAAACACTATGAAGATATTGAAATTTTCAATTATGATGGATATGTGGAAATTCATGCATAACCAACAACAAGCTTACTAGAGATATACGAAAATTAGAGATGATACCATATGGAATACATTTTAAGAATATCTCGAACACTTTTTTTTCCTAAGTTCCCAAATCATCTCTTCGAGACATGACAAGAAGAGCTTATGGAATCAAGTGCAACCAAGAAGGGCAAAGAGAAAGACATAAATGAATACACGAATTAAAAGGGGGGAACTTTATTTTTCTTAAGTATTTATTTTTAAGCATTTATATTTTTTTCTTAGTTAATCTTTTGCTTTGCATAAAAAATAGGAAATTGAAAACATGAATAAATTAAACTCAATACCTTTTCATTATAAAAAGCGAAGTTGTTTGGTAATGTGAATGAACATATCTAGGATTAGATTGTTAAGAAAGACTTGGTATTTAAGCAGTCTTCATGACACACCTCTCTTTTCTTGCTATCCTACGCGGTGTTCAGTTTTCATTTATTGCTTTGTTTCCGCAATGAGAACATTTCTTCTTTTTAAAGGGGTTAAGGTAATATTGGCATGAATTTTAAATTTTTTTCTTAAGTATGATTCAATGTTTACACATAAGTATGCTGAAATAAAATAATGTTTAGAAAAAAAATTGTTCATAAGTTAGCTCAAATGCAATTATGATTTCTGATTTTATCTAAGTTTTTATGTTACCTTAAGGTATGGAATGCTTGTATGTTCTTATGTCTTATGTAGCTTTTACCATGAAAATTTAATTTCCTTAGAAATAGACATGCATGAAGGTTTAAGTCCTTAGAATTGATTAAATAACTTTCTTAAGGCGAAGTCCTAGGAGGCATAAGAATCGAAACATGATATAGACACATTTTCTTTGGATTGTTTGAGTCTTTTAAGCCTACCATATGAATTTGACCATTGAAACTTTAGTTTGAGCCTTTAAGCCTATTTTATTTTTATTCATCTTCATCATAAGCTATATTACCATCTTTTTAAGTTTTATCCTTTTCTTTTTTTGCACCAATCTTAACTATACTAGTCTTGGTGAGCAAAGATCGAGGAAAAATTCAAAAGATGTATATGTTCTATGTATGAATCCAAAAAACAAGAGAAAAATATTTGTTTAATGTCAAATCAAAAAGAGCAAAATAAATACTCAAAATATTGAGAAGTATTGTTGGGCATAAAGCTTCAAATTAAGTTGGGGGAGGTAAAATCTGTTAGTAGGAAGGATGTACCTTGAAAAGATCCAAGGCAAAGTTAAGGTAAGATTATTGAACCTAGAAATTCACTTCTCTTTATCCCTACATTGAACCTAGCCCCATTAAACCTTATAAAACACCTATTGATTTTGATAATTATGTCGACTACATTAGGAAAGAGGAATCACTAATCTCAACATATGAGGACCATTAATTAAACCTTGTGATTGTTTTATTTAATTGATAAGGAAACTTCGATTGAATGGTGAATGATATGAATGACCTTGAAAAACATGCACTCTATGACTTGTGTTAGCATTTTACCGCACTTAGTATAAAATTTTGAAATAATGTTTGCATGTGAGCAACTTGTTAGCAAAAAGAGTTTGTGAGCATGACCTTATTGATGCATGTTTATATGCAAAATTCGATTTTACTTAATAATACTATTTAAACTTATTGCAAGATTGCCTTATCTAAATTTTTGCTTGGAATTACTCGGGACGAACAATAGTTAAGTTTGGAGGTGTATAAATTTTAAATTATATAGGTTTTTTTAGTAGTTTTTGGCACCTTTTTACTTAAAAAGTAATATTAATTATGAGTACTTAATAATTAATTGAGTAAATTTTGTTCATATTAAGATTATGGGCATGATTTAATTAGGAATGCAATTTTGTGCTATTTTGCATTAAATTCGTGCATAATTTAATTATTTTATGCTACATATTAATTTTGATTTAATTGATGCAGTTGAAGCAAGGACTTATGCATAGCTTATTTATTAAAGTTATATGGACATGAGCCAAATTCACTCTATATGGGCGGCAAAGGCAAGGAAAAATGGGTCATGAAGAAATTAATTTGATCCAATTGAAGTTGGTGCAATTGATGAACAATTCTGGAAAGCATTTGGGTCATCAATCCATCCAAATAAGGGAGAATGAAGCCCAATTCGGCAAGAGCATTTGGGCAGCTCAAAATTCATTTTTGGGAGATTTAATAGAGGTCCCTACAATTGCAAAAAATTCAGAAATTAGCACACAAGCTTTACCCTTGAAATAGTCCATCACCTTGCTTGATTCAATCATGATTTCATGCATGAATCAAGCAACTAAATAACCCCCTATCTCCATAATTTATAACTGGCCATGGGAAAGAGAAACCTAAGGGATTTTTAGCTATTTTTAGAAAACCTACTAGCCATCCATCCACTATAAATTCTACCCTATACATCTCTCATCAATCATCCCTCGCTTAACATTCATTATTCATTTCTCATTCTCATCACATTTCCTTCCTTTCATGGATAGCCATCCCCATTTTCCCTCTCCATTAGCTAGCAAATTCTTGAGAAAATACTCCCTTGGCTGGCCACTTTGAGGAGTACTTTACGAAGGAGAAACACGAGGAGTGGAGGAAGCTGCTACAATCAGATTTCGGAGAACTGCCGAATCAATCAAAGTTTATTCTTCCTTATCATTGTTTTACTTTTAATATTAATCCTGTTCACAAATTGTTTTGTTATTTTTTTCATAAAAAGTGGTAGCTTAAATTTGTTTAGCTAGAATAATTGCATCAATTAAATAAAGTTCATTTAAATCATGTTTATAATGTTCTGTGCCTCAGTCATTCATGCTTTCAATTAAACTCAAGCATGTATTTCATTCATGAAAATGTGATTGAATGCATTAGAATTAGTTGATAAATCCTAACCAGATGAAGATTAATTGACACAATAATTGAAAGGTGCATGCTTAATTTAGATCCTAACCCGATTAAATTAAAGGTTCGTAATAACTCGAGAGAGCTCTATTACCTTGCATAGCTTTTAGATTTATGTGATTAAATTGTTTCAAACCTAACTCGTCCATGTTACTTCACATGAATTCTAAGAAACCCTTAGTTAAATATGATCACGGTAATATGCATGTTTTTCTATGTGAAAGATTCTGAAAGGCCTTTAAATTGGTTTCAAGCTCATGAAAGATCGAGTTGCCATGGAATATTTTCCAAAACATTATTAAGCATGATGAAAATAAATTAAGTTGAATTATGTGATGATTTTAGCCTGTTCATGTTATTAATTATTGAAGTTTGTGAATTTTTTGCTAAACCCAACTCATTGATTCCATTACATACATTGCATTTAGGTTAATTTGCATTAGGGATCACTTTGCATCTAGATTATTTAATTTAATTTCATCATCAATCACCTCAAAAATATTGTGTTCTCTTACCAAATTGTTAGTATTAATTTTACAATTAGTTGATTAACATAAACAATCCCTATAGAGATGATAACTCTTCTACTTACTTATTACTTGATAACAACTGTGTACACTTGCACAAACCATGTGTTACAACTATCAACTTCTTCGGTGGCAACGTGATTTGATTCAGCAAACATCTTTAAATATACAAGAAAAGGGTTACATCAAATTAAAAGAATCACACTATCTCAGGTTATATGTGGCTTGTATTTTCTAAACTCCAAAAAAATTACGTTCAGTCTTAGAATCGAATAAACCGTAGCTCTAATACCACTAAATCTAACATTCCTCACCCGTCTCCGTCACTAGAATCGAATTATAGAATGCTACAGTAATAAACAGAACTTGAACATGTGAATTTAATTCAAACATTCATCAAAACATTCATTATATAACAACCATTCAAACAACATTGTTTTGCATACAATTTCGAGCTTAAATTAAGCTTACTAAAGCACTAAAATCAACCCGAAAACAATCAAGGGTTGAATTGAAGCATTCCAAAAAATAGGGAAAATTTGTAAAACAGGAGGTCACACGATGGTTCGTGACGAAATGTGCAAGTATACACAATCATTATCAAGTAATAAGTGAGTAAAAGAAGTATCGTCTCCATAGGGACTGTGTCGATAATTAGAAATTGTAAAATTAATTTTTACCAAGTTGGTTATAAAAATAAAATAATTAAGAGTGATGGATGTTTAGATTAAATCAACAACTAATATGTAATGAAATAAACTAAATGCAATGAAATGATTTAGAAGCAATTCACAAGTTTTAACAATAATAACATGAATAAGATAGAACAATTATAACTCTTAATTCAATTCATTCATCATCATGCTTAACAAACAATTCGGAAAAATTCCATGGCAACTCGATCATTTATGAACTTGAAATCTAAATCATAGCTCTTTTGAGATCATAGATTTGTCACCTAAAAAAGTGTGCATATTTTTATGTCACCGTTTAATTAAAGATCCTTTAGAATTTATGAAAAGTAAATAGGACGAGTCAGGTTTGAAAAAACTTAATTACATAAATCGAAAGTTATGCAATCTAATAGTGTTCTTTCAAAATTATTACGAACCTTTAATTTATTCTTGATCGGATATAAACTAAGCATGCATCTTCCAATTATTATGTCCATTAATCACCATCTGGGTCGAATTATGCAATTAATTCTAATGCAGTCAAACATATCTTAATGCATGAACAACATGAATGATTTTAATTGGAAGCATAAACAATTGAGGCACTGAAAAATATAAACATGAATTGAACAAACCGAATCAAGGCTATAACACCCCTAACCGGTATCGGTCACCGAAACAGGGTTACAGAGTATTACCAGAGTTTACAGAATAATCACATGTAAATCATGTCATTTACTATTCATATCCAAAACTAATCATATTGTCCCTTAAAATGGACCCTCGAGGCCCAATTTAAACATTTGAACCAAGTCAGGATTAAATCGGGAACTTAGAGAATTTTTTGCAAAATTTTAAAAATTTTTCTTTAATACAAGGATCACATGCCCGTATGATTAGGCCGTGTTATCACATGGCCAAGTGACAAGCCCATGTCTCAAGCTGTGTGGACATTCAATGTGAGGCACACAGTCCGTGTCCCAGCCCGTGTCCTTACCAGTTTAACTCTTTGACTTGTGCCACACGGCCAGCCACACGCCCGTGTGCTAAGCCGTGTGGTTAATTAAACTTTCAAAAATTAGGTGCAATTTTCACACGGTTAAGACACACTCCCGTGTTCTAGGTCGTGTAGCACATAAGGCAGAGACACGGGACGGTTGAGACACATGCCCGTGTGTCCAATTTTAAGCATTCTGTTTCTTAATTTTAAGATGAAGGGGACACACGGCCAAACCATATGCCCATGTGCTAGGCCGTGTGTCACACATGGTCAAGACATACATCCATGTGTCTACCCGTGTGGATAAAATAAAGTCATTTCTTAGCCTTACTTCTCACCTAAATTTAACTTTCAATCTAAAATAACATTTGCATACATTTTCCAACCAATTCAAGTCATATAAATCAAGTAAATATCATTAACATGTATGAAATAGTATCACATACTCATATGATCAAACTTACCTTCTTGTAATGATTTATATTTTACCCTAATTCAATTTAACCAAACCACATACATATAAGCTAAACATGATATATAACCTTATAATAACAAAACAAAACAATCCATTTTTAGCCATTCCAATGGCTAAGTTACAAACAACTATTTACATGCCAACATAGGCCAAGTTAACCTATACATGCCATTATATTAAAATAAGTTTACTATTTTTTTACCAAAACGAGCTAATGGATAGTGTGATGATGCTTCAACCAATCTCCAACCTTTGCGAGCTTTCGAGCACTATAAAATAGAGAAAATAAAATAGAGTGAGCATTCAATCTTTAGTACGTTCGTATAATACGAATTTAACTTCCCATGTATTTACATTTAAGATTATCATACAAAACATGCATCCAATCATTTTGGCCAACTGCCTAATCACATATACTCATCAAAATAGTTAGTCATGTAATTTAATGAATTTCAAGAAAACATAAATAAGCTCATTAAACATAGATTTACAAGTATTTAAGGAATTTCCAAAATATAATCCATTTTAGTTCTTATATTTTTCTCACGTAAGAAATATTGGCCGTTGAATTATTGAAATGTCAATGGATGCCCAGGTAGTATACTCGAGGTATACAAATCAATTATCCATCAACTCATGTTCAGTGGTACCCATAAGGGCACATTATCAGGAAGCACACTCTCGAGCCATATATCAAGATGCTCATGTGAGTCATGTAACACGAAGCGTATCTGGGATAAATCAGGAAACTCATAAGAGTTTTAATCAGGAAGCTCATTGAGCTTAACAGGTAACTTCATAGAGTTATTAACAGGGAGCTCCGGATAGCATAACAAGGAGTTCAAGTGAGCCATGTCAGGAAGCTCATAAAAGCTTATATCAGGAAACTCACAAAGAGCTGCATTTGTGTCTGCAATAAATGCTATCACAACTGATCGAATTGTGTAACAGGATGCTCACAAAGAGCTACGATAATACGCAACACATGCAGGATCACTATCGATCAGGATGCTCGCAGGAACTATATAATAGGACACTCGAGAGGGCTTATAACAGGATGCTCGTCCAAGCTATAATGTCCGCAACATATGCAGGACTATAATCAATACAAGAAAATAATGTATCCATTGCATTTCATTATTCAAACGAAACTTATCATTTATCAAGCAATATCGGGCATGTGATTAATTTCGTACATTAAACATTTATGCAATTCACACAAATACAACATTCGATTCAGACATATTAATATTTATAATTAAGTTACACGAACTTATTAAGTTACACGAATTTACTTTGACACTTATTTTTGTATGAAAATCTACTAATCCGAAACTTTTTCTTTTCCTCAATCTAGTTTCGAATTTGAGTTGTCTGGATCTATATAAATGAATTTAATCATCAATTTATCACATTTTATATTCAATTGGATTCAATTTACATCCTAGACAAAATTACCATTTTGCCCCTATACTTTTCATAAATGACAATTTCATCCCTAAGCTCGAAAAATGAAATTCATAAAATTTAATCCTTATTCCAAGCGTAATTGAAATTTTCATATAACATTTATAGCACATTTATTTCAAAAAATTTCAGAATTTTTCTATAATTTTTACATCTCTACAATTTAGTCCCTAAATCATAATTTCATCGAAATTCACTTTGTGAAAGTTGTTTATCTATCAACAACCTTTCATTTTATACCACAAATTTCAAAATTTCACCATATTCATCCATGGAAAAACTTTGTTACTTTGATATCTTTTCAAATTAATCCCCAAAATAGATAGATTAGACTATCCCGATCTCAAAAATATAAAAATTACTAAAAGCGAGATAAGAATACTTACCCAATTAAGCCAAGAAAGCTTGTTTTCTCGTTCCTAAGGTTTCCATGTTTATTTTGGGGATGAAGAAGATATAAGATGATAATATTTCTATTTAATTATTTATCATCCATTAATTTTTCCACTTTCCAATTTAGTCCTTGCCTTTTTCTAATTTCTCATGGATGATTCATCAAAAATATCTACTAACTTTTCTTTAATGGTCTAATTACCATATAAGGACCTCAAGTTTTGAATCCCATATATATTTGATACTTATAGCTACTAGAACTCAACTTTTGCATTTTATGCAATTTGGTCCTTTCTATAATTAAAAACATAATCGGTAAAATTTTCTTATCAGAATTTTCATATAACAATCCTATCATAATGCATATCATGCAATAATATTAAAATAAATTTTCTTTCTGGCTCAGATTTGTGATCCCGAAACCACTGTTCCGATTTCACTGAAAATGGGATGTTACAACTTTCCCCCTTAAGATTTTTCGTCCTCGAAAATCTTACCAAAAAAATATTCAGGTATTGCTTTCTCATAGTATCCTCCGGTTCCCAGGTAGCTTCTTCAATCCTATGTCGTTGCCAAAGAACTCTCACTAATGTTACCTTTTTATTTCTTAACTCTTTTGCTTCACGTGCCAGGATTTTAATCGGTTCCTCACTGTAAGTCATAGCAGGCTGACTTCAACTTCTATCAGAGAAATAAGATGTGAAGGATCTGATCGATACCTTCGTAACATGGACACATGGAAAATATTGTGAATTTTATCAGGCTCTGGTGGTAATACTAATCAGTACGCAATAGGTCCGATTATTTCTGTGATTTCATATGGCCCAATGAACCGTGAACTCAGTTTTCCTTTACGGCCAAACAGAAGAACTTTCTTCCAAGGTGGTACTTTTACAAATACCTTGTCACCAACCTAAAATTCTATTTCTTTTCGTTTAAGATCGGCATAAGACTTTTGACGATCAGAGGCTGCTTTCAAACTATCTCGAATCACCTTTACCTTTTTTTTCGTTTCACGAATCATGTCAACTCTGTGTATCTTTTTCTCGCTAAGCTCTGTCCAATATAATGGAGTTCTACATTTACGACCATACAGAGCTTCATATGATGTCATTTTAATACTAGACTGATAACTATTATTGTATGCAAATTCAACCAAAAGAAAATACTTTTCCCAATTACCTTCAAATTCCAAAATACAACACCGAAGCATATATTCCAAAATCTGTATTACACGTTTGGATTGTCCATCAATCTGAGGATGGAATGCGATACTAAAATGTAACTGTGTACTCAAGGCTTCTTGCAACTTGCTCCAAAAGTGAGATGTAAATCGAGGATCTATGTCAGAAATAATGGAGACAGGCACTCCATACAATCTAACAATCTCAGAAATATATAATTCAGCCAATCTATCCAAGGAAAAATCTATAGGTACTTGAATAAAATATGCAAACTTTGTCAACCGATCGATGATTACCCAAATGGCATCTTTCTTCTTTGGAGACAGGGTAATCCTGATACAAAATCCATAGTAATTCTTTCCCATTTTCATTCCGGGATCATAACTAGCTGTAATAATCCTAAAGGCACATGATGTTCAGCTTTTACTTGTTGACATATCAAACATTTAGATACAAATTCTAATATATCCCTTTTCATTTCCGGCTACCAGTACATCTTTTTCAAATCATTGTACAATACAATTATGAGCTCCATATAAAATCTTCTGTACAAATTCTAAGTTCTTCGATACAAATATCCTACCTCTGAATAACAAACAACCATCAGACCCAATCTAAAATTCTGAATCAAAATCCAACTCTCTATACTCGTTTAGCCTATAATTCATCATCACTCTTCTGTGCTTCACAGATTTGTTGCAATAATATTTGTCTAGATTTTAATTTAGCTATAATTAAACCATCATCAGATAAAGACAATCGGGTATTCATCGCTCTCGAGGTAAAAAAAGACTTTCTGCTCAAAGCATCTGCAACCACATTGGCTTTTCCTGGATGATAGTCAATAACCAGATCATAATCTTTCAATAACTCAAGCCACCTGTGCTGTCTCTAGTTCAAGTATTTCTGCGACATCCGATATTTCAAACTTTTATGATCAATAAAGATGTGACATTTTTCACCAAATAGGTAATGCCGCCAGATTTTTAGTGCAAATACAATGGCTTCCAATTCAAGATAATGTATCGAGTAATTCTTCTCATGTGGTTTTAGTTGTCTTGAAGCATAAGCTATTACTTTACCTTCTTGCATCAATACATAACCTAAACCATTTAACGATGCATCACTATAAATTATAAATTCCTTACCCGATTCAAGTTGAACTAACACAGGTGCTTCTATCAATAAAGCTTTTAGTCTGTCAAAACTCTACTGGCATTTATCAATCCACCTAAATTTTACCTCTTCTTAAAACAAACGAGTCACCGAAGAAGCTATCATTGAAAATCCCTTTACAAACTTCCAATAATATCCAGCCAATCCCAGAAAACTTCTGACTTCAGACACGTTCTTTGGTGGCTTCCAATTAACAATGGCTGAAATTTTATTTGGCTCCACCCGGATACCTTCTGCAGATACTATATGTCCGAGAAAACTAACTTCCCATAGCCAAAATTCACATTTACTAAATTTGGCATACAATTGCTTCTCACACAAAGTTTGCAACACTATCCTTAAATGTTTGACATGCTCATTTTCATCTCGAGAATATACCAAAATATCATCAATAAACACCACCAAAAACTTTTCTAGACACGGTCTGAAAATTTTGTTCATTAAATCCATGAATACTACAGGTGCAATTGTCAAACCAAAAGGCATTACAAGAAACTCATAGTGCCCATTCTTGGTTCCGAAAGCTATCTTTGCAACATCTGATTCTTTCACTCATAGCTGATAATAGCAAGAACGGTGATCAATTTTTGAAAAAACAGTGGCACCATTCAACTAATAAAAAAAATCATCAATTCGAGGTAGTGGATACTTGTTCTTTATTATGACTTTGTTTAATTTTCTGTAGTCTATACAAATCTCAATGATCCATCTTTCTTCTTTACAAATGAACAGGTGTACCCCAAGGTGAAAAACTAGGTCGAGCAAAGCCTCTGTCAATCAATTCTTACAACTATGCTTTCAACTCTTTCAATTTAGTAGGAGTCATTCTGTAAGGTGCTATGTATATCAGTGTTGTCCCCAAAACAAGATCTATAGAGAACTACACTTCTCTAACTAGTGGTAAATCAGGTAATTCCTCCAGAAATACATCAGGAAATTCACAAACAACTGGCACTAACTGAATTTTTGACTTAGATACTTTAATATCTAACACATATGCAAAATAAGCATCATACCGCTTTCTAATATATTTCTGTGCTGCTATTGCTAAGATCATATTAGATAGCCCATCCAGTTTATCAGATTCAACATGAAGTAGCTCACCATTCTGACATTTCAACACAATGTACTTTTGTTTACAGTTTACAACTACATCATACTGAGTTAGCCAATCCATACCCAGAATTATATCAAATTCATCAAATCAATCGTAAAGTAATACGCCTTTTCGATCAACGGACAATTTTTATAAATGTTATCCACTATAACATACTGGCCTAGAGGGTTTGAAACTTTAACAATAACTTTAGTGAATTCAACAGGTAAATTTTTAACAAACCCTAAATTTTTGCATATGTATGAATGTGTGGAACCAGGATCAATCAAAGCAGTAATATCAGTATCAAGAAGAGAAAATGTACCAGTAATGACGTCTGGTGTAGAAGCATCCTCTCTAGCACGAATAGCATATGTCCTTGCCGATGTTCGTGCCTCAGATTTAACTATTCTATCTCTTGTAGCACTTCAAATAGTATATGATGGTATGGGTTCAACCCTTGCATACATGAGTTCTCTGATAGAAGTCAAGATTCGATTGATGCGTCGTATAACACGGAATTGTTCATGACTTTAGTATAAGAAATTAAAGAGCTAAGTATTAAACATAGCCTGAGTAAAAGTTATTTAGCAATGATTATGAGATAGTGGAGTTTATGTGAAAACTGAACCACTCTTCTGGTAAGAATTTCAAGGACAAAAATCCCTAAAGGGGGGAGAGTTGTAACATCCTAAATTAGGGCCTAGCCGGAACAGTGGTTTCAAGACCACAAATCTAACACTTTAAAATTTCTTTTTATTATATTTTTATGGTCTACAATTTCACGAGATGATTTTGTAACAATTTCGTTCGAAAATTTTGACGTTTGGGCACTCAATTTGGTCAAAAAAACTAAATTGTAAAAAGTACAAAAGTTGAGTTCTACATGTTAGAGGTGTCTAATTGTTATGAAATTTTAAATTTTAGGCCCTTAAATGGTAATTATACCATTGGATAATTTGTTGGACATGAAATGGGTGAAATAGAATATTTTTAAGTTAGGGGCATTTTGGTAATCTAATAATTAAAATGAATTCAAAACAAAATTAAAAGCCAATTTTTGTCCATCTTCTACCCCATGGCTGAAACTTGCATGGAGAAGACATAGCTAGGGTTTTTCAAGCTTTCAAGCTCGATTGTAAGTCCTTTCTAGCCCCGTTTTTAATGATTTTTACGTTTTTGAAATCCTCGTAACAAGATCTACTCATTTCTACCCATATTTTGAGCTAGGGTTTGTGTTTAAAAATTTACCCATGGATGAAATGCATGTGTTTTGATGTCTAATGGTAGAAAATGAATGCTTGGTGTGTAATAAATGACTTTTACTAAGTGATTTTCGGTGAAATTGTCAAAAAGGACGGTTTTGCAAAAGTTACAAAATTTGTCATAAAAGTGTGGTTTAGTGGGAATTAAGGGCTGCTATAGTTATGAAAATGATTTGGCTAGGCCTACAGAGTGAGAAAATTGAATAAAAATCACCTTACAAGCTTGGGGAAAGAGTGTAATTTTGACAAAGTTTAGGGGAAAAAATGTAATTTTACCAAAATGTGATTTTTGGATCACATTAAATAATGTGACTAATAATTGGACTAAGTGTGATATTATAAATCAAGGAAAATGAGGATTGGACCTAGATTGGGTGAAAAATGGAAAATCGACAGTTAGATTCCTTTTTGCTATTTTGGTGCCAAGGTAAATTCGTGTGTCAATAATATTGCAATGCTATGTTTGAATTAAAAATTCTATATTATTATTGCACGAATGGCATGATTTAATATATTGAAAAGTGATGAAAGAATGGTATATAAAAATTGTAAGAACAATGATATATGACTAATAGCACATAAAATGTTGGATGGTTCAATTATTGATGGCTTGCTATATGATAGCTGAGTCTATTGAGAATTTGATATAACATGATGTTTTATTAAGTTGGATAACTTGTGAAAGAGTGAAAAGGAAGGTAAGTTTGTATGTAAATAATATATCGTTTTTATTTATATTATAATATTTTGTTATTATATAAGATGGGGTTGCATATTGAGTGATCACTTGATGTAAATTATGAATTGAAATTGATTATGGATGAATTGGCAAAATGTTGAAAAGTGAGGAATTTCCAGGTTGGACCTTTGGAATAGAAAAGATACGAATGATCCGTTGTGAGAACACATGTGTAGTACTATGTGCAGGCTACTATGTGTTTAAAATGGTTTTAGGTCACGTGTGTAGTACTAAGTGCAGACTACTACGTGTACCAGATGGTTAGGTCGCATGTATAGTACTAAGTGCAGGCTGCTATGCGTACCTGATAGTTTTAATCACATGTGTAGTACTAAGTGCAGGCTACTACGTGTATCAAATGGTTAGGTCACGTGTGTAGTACTAAGTGCAGGCTACTACGTGTACCAGATTGTTGGTCGCATGTGTAGTACTAAGTGCAGGCTACTATGCGTACCAGATAGCTTCGGTTACCAGAATGGTAATATGTGTAGGCAATCGTGTATTTGTTATTATTCCGATGAGTTCAACTGGAAATCTACTAAGTGAAAATGCATGTGAACATGACCATGTGATGAATAAGTGTAGATATATGTTTGTGAAAATTTATAAGCAATGTACTAGATAGTTGAGCGAACTTTAGATAAGATGGAATTGAGTAAGTGAAATTATGTAAGAGTGAAATTTGTAATAAAACAGTTTTGGACTGCAGCAGTTGTGCAACTTTGAAAAATCACCAAAAATCATGGAAACCAAATTAAGGTTGAATAAGATATGAAATTAAAGCTTATTGAGTCTATTTTCATATAAAGGAAACGGTGTAAGCAAAATAATTTGATATTATAAGATATTTGAATTTTTTTGAGACAGTGTCAGAATGATTTCAGAATCCCCTATTTTGACTTGGAAAAATCATTAAAAATTGTAAAAAAAATAATTATGGGTTATAATTTATATTCTTAAAATCCTTAATTAGTCTATTTTCGAAAGAAACAAATGAGAACATTATCCAAATCTGTTACAAAGAGATAATTAATTTTTAGTGCAGAGGGGTCGGAACTGTCAGACAGCGAAATAGGGGTGACTTTAAAGAATAAACTGTACTTATTGGCTAGACCAAAAATTCTGGAAATTTTATGGTAAAAATATATATAGGTATAGTTTCAGAGAAAATTTATGGATCTTAATTTGGATTTTTGTAGCTCCATATATAAATAATTTAGTAACTATGACTCGAGAAAATAGCATGACCAGAAAATAAGTAAAAGTGTAATTATGATTATATTTCCATGGAATCTTGTTGATAATTTGCTTATTATTTTCATATGGACTTACTAAGCTTTAAGCTTACTCCTTCATTTCCATTTCTTTAGTGTTGACAGGTTAGCTCGGGGTTGGAGATCATCGGAGGCAACCTCACACTATCAAGCTACCTCCTTTGGAGCATTGATGAATCTTAATGTCTTCAAGTGAGTGGCATGTATAGGGACTTAGTTTTATGATAGATGCTATTATGATTAGCCATATGTATTGGCTTATATTGATTAATTGTATATAGCCATGAGATGTAGCTTGTAATGATTGTGGCTTGTAAGCCTAATTATCCATGATAAGTTCTAATGCTTGTGATGCAATGATGTGTTTATGCTTGTGGGATATGTATGGTTGGTATTATGACATATATGCATGATGGGTGCTTCTTGACCGATCGAAATGGTCATAGCCACGTGGTAAATGTATAATATGGAAATAATTTGATAATTTTTGAACATGAATACTTGATGTTGATTGAAGCTACTTGATAAATTGATGGTTATAAAAGTTTGGTAAAAGTGGTCATCAAATAATAAGGTCAATGAATATAGAATTGTTGTGTCTAGATTTGATATTATATGAGTATGTGTAATAAGTGAATGATGGCATGTTAAAGGTAAGATTATACCTTAGTGAATCATTAAAATGATGCTATGATGTATATCTTTGATATGTGCAAAGATGTGAGGGATTAATAATAACAAAAGGCTTGGAAAATAGCCTAAGTACTAGTCACACGGGCAGAGACATGGCATTATATATGCTATTATATAAGCCAAGTTAACTATACATGCCATTATATAAAAATAAGTTTACTATTTTTTTTCCAAAACGAGCTAGTGGATAGTGTGATGATGCTCCGACCGATCTCCAACCTTTGCAAGCTTTCAAGTACTATAAAACAGAGTAAGCATTTAATGTTTAGTAAGTTCGTATAACAGGAATTTAACTTGCCATGTATTTACATTTAAGATTATCATACAAAACATGCATCCAATCTTTTTGGCCAACTACCTAATCACATATATTCATCAAAACAGTTAGTCATGTAATTCACATGAATTTCAAAAAAACAGAAATGAGCTCATCAAACATAGATTTACAAGTATTTCAGGAATTTCCAAAAATATAATCCATTTAGTTCTTATATTTTTCTCATATCAGAATTTTGTTCGTTGAATTATTAAAATGTCGATGGATGCTCAAGTAGTATACTCGACGTATACAAATCAATGATCCGTGTCAAGTCATGTTCAGGGGTACCTATAAGGGCACATAATCAGGAAACACACTCTCGAGCCATATATCAGGATGCTCATGTGAGCCATGTAACAGGAAGCTTATCCGGGCTAAATTGGGAAACTCATAAGAGTTTTAATCAGGAAGCTCATTGAGCTTAACAGGTAACTCCGTAGAGTTATTAACAGGAAGCTCTGGATAGCATAACAGGGAGTTCAAGCGAGCCATGTTAAGAAGCTCATAAGAGCTTATATCAGGACTCTCACGAAGAGCTATGTTTGTGTTTGCAATAAATGTTGGATCACAACCAATTGAATCGTGTAACAAGACGCTCACAAAGAGCTGTGGTAATGCGCGACACATGCAGGATCACTACTGATCAGGATGCTCGTAGAAACTATATAACAGGACACTCGAGAGGGCTTATAACAGGATGCTCATCTGAGCTATAATATCTGCAACATATGCGGGACTATAATCAATACAAGAAAATATTGTATCCATCGCGTTCTATTATTCAAACGGAACTTATCATTTATCGAACAATATCGGGCATGTGATTAATTTCGTACATTAAACATTTATACAATTCATAAAAATACAACATTCGATTCAGACATATTAATACACATAACTAAGTTACACGAACTTATCTTGACACTTGTTTGTGTATGAAAATCTACTAATCCAAAACTTTTTCTTTCCCTTGATCTAGATTTTAATTTGAGTTGTTTGGATCTATATAAATGAATTTAATCATCAATTTATCACATTTTATATTCAATTGGATTCAATTTACATCCTAGGAAAAATTACCATTTTGCCTAAGCTTGGAAAACGAAATTCATTTAATTTAATCCTTATTCCAAGCCTAACCGAAATTTTCATATAACATTTACAGCACATGTATTTCACAAAATTCAAATTTTTTCCATAATTTTTACATCTCTATAATTTAGTCCCTAAATCATAATTTCATTAAAATTCACTTTGTAAAAGTTGTTTATTTATCAACAACCTTTCATTTTCTATGAAATTTCAAAATTTTAGCATATTCATCCATGGAAAAACTTTTTTACTTTGATAACTTTTCAAATTAATCCCCTAAATAGATAGATTAGACTATCCTGATCATAAAAATATAAAAATTACTAAAAACGGGACAAGAATACTTACCCAATTAAGCCAAGAATGCTTGTTTTCTCATTTCTAGGGTTTCCATGTATATTTTTGGGATGAAGATGATCTAAAATGATAATATTTCTATTTAATTATTTATCATCCATTTATTTTTCCACTTTCCAATTTAGTCATTCCCTTTTTCTAATTTTCCATGGATGATTTATCAAAACTATCTACTAACTTTTCTTTAATGGTTTAATTACCATATAAGGACCTCAAGTTTTGAATTCCATAACTATTTGATACTTATAGCTACTAGAACTCAACTTTTTTCATTTTATGCAATTTGGTCCTTTCTATAATTAAACACATAATCGGTAAAATTTTCTTATCAGAATTTTCATATTACAATCCTATCATAATGCAGACCATGCAATAATATTAAAATAAATTTTCTTTCTGGCTCAGATTTGTGGTCCCGAAACCACTGTTCCGATTTCACTGTGAATGGGTTGTTACAAAGGCATTGCAACCATTATAGCTGAAACAATTTAAGTCATTATCATTAATGAAAAAACAATCAAATAATTTGCAATCATGTTTATAAAATAAAAACAACTAAAAGAGAAAGGAAGAAGAAACTCTTAGATGAGTTCGGTGATTTCCCGATAACTATCTGTGGTGGTTTCCTCCGATTTCCGTTGTTGCTCCAATGCAAATTACTCCTGGCTAAGAGAGCTTTTCTCTCAAGAACTGTGATCTGCCGTAATATGGTGTAGTAGATTAAACTAGTGTACTTTGGTAGCCGTAATACGGTGTAGCTATAATACAAACAAGAGAGCTTTTATTATGTTTTAGTCAAGTTTTTATAGTTTAGTTTACAATCAATAAAAAGTGTATTTTGAGTCTTTTATTGACCTTAGGGCCGAATGAGGCCTAAAGGAAAGCTAACATACTTAGTGAGTGTGCAGGAGACCATGCAAGGGCATAGGAACTCAGTATTGGTCGTTGTGTTGCAACACGGGGAGTTCGAGGTCACAACATAGGGAGTAGAATACAAAAATTGTCATACTGCCTTCGGAGTCGCAACATAACCATAAAATGTTGCGACATACCCTTGAAGCCATCACTAAATTACATATGCTACCCTCGATGTCGCGATACGGGCACTAGGGTGTCGCGACACCAACCTTGTTCGAGGGATATTTATGAGCCAGGGGCGTTTTGGTCCACGCAATCAAAATTTAAACACGAGAGAGTCAACTAACCTAGGTTAAGGACGAAGCAATTGTAACTTTATAAATAGGCTCCTAAACACTTGTTAAATGACTCCTAAACCTTGTTAAATGACAACTTTCATATTCTCAAGTTTTTCTTTGTAATTTAGTTTTCAATTTTTTTTCTTTCTCTTAGGGTTTAGATTTCTTTTCAATTATTTTCATTCATGTTCTTTGGAGAACTTGATTTCTAGACGTAATCAAACGTTTGAGGATTTTCAATTAGGATCTCCAAACTCTATTCTTGATTTATTTTTCATGCATATCTTTTACCTCAAGTTTATTATGTTTATGGATTTCATAAGGAACTAACCCTCTTATGGGGGATTAGTGAGTAGAGGTGTGATTGATTAATTTATATGTATGGTTTTCGTAGCGGATAAACTATTTTGGAGAGGAAAAACTTAAACCATAGGCTTGATGACCCTAGGAAGTCATTTAGATGAGAATTAACCCAAAATTGATATGGCCTATCTGTGAACACCTTAGCCCCAAACCGATCTGGACTATGAGGTCGAGAGATAAGTAGGTCTTACCGACTCATTAGTTTAGTGGAAGATCGAGAGGTTCTGTTAAGGTATCGAGTAGTTGATTGAATAGAAACCCAACATAGGAATTAGTTTTGATTATCAAAGAAAGCTAACCAATCATGTATTCATTTGATTGAGTTTAGAAATTAGTTTTTCGAATTCCCTTTTATTTATGAAATTTTTAATTCTTTACTAATAAAAACCCTAAAAATCATTCATTTATGTTTTATCATAATTTAAATTTTTTAAACTACTAATTAATTCTATTTTTGTTTAGGTTAACTTTCATTTAGTACTCGCCTCCCTTGGTACGATCATCAAAGTACTTACCTACTTCGTTGTAAAACTATATTACAACTTGACCCATATACTTGTGGATACTGCCTCAAATCTATATATTTAGGTGCAATATTCACACTCTGGATGTTAATACGTCTAGAGGCAATCAACCTGCTTGCTAAGGGAACTCTCAAGGAAAGGATGGGATGAAAGGCTAGGCGTAGGAGAAAAGAGAATGAATGATTGATGACATGATAGATTATGGGATGAATTGAGAGGTGAATGAGGGTGGTATTTATACATTAAGGAAGGCTTGGGAGTTTGCTAAAAATAACATTAACATCCCTTAGTTAACAACCCTTAGAAATCTCTCATGCATGGTCAGCTATATTTCATGGAAAGTGGGGTTGATTTTTTCATGATTCAAGCTTGATTCTTGCTTGATTTTTGGCATGGGTTGGACAGAAACTATAGGGTTTGACTGGGGCTGATTTGTGAGTTTTTTATACATGTACGGACCCTTAAATTATTATTCCAATGTTGATTGGTCTACTTTACCAAGTCATTATAGAATTTGGGCTTCTTTCCCTCTTAATAGACGGTTTAGGCTCCAATTTAAAAGGTGACTTGTTCCTTTTAGCAACCAACTTCCAAGTTGGGTTAAAATAATTTTATTGAGTCCAATGCCTTAGCTTGTCATCCCATACGGATTGATATGCAGCTCATGTGCATGTGTCACCCATACTAGCTTCGGACATCGACAAATCAATGTACCAAGCTACAATAACTGTAGCACAAATTATGAAATTTTCAAAATGTAGCAACCTAGAGTAGAATTATGTGAATTTAGCACTGAATTACTCAAAAATTATAACATTTCTTTAATTGTGCCAAAATTCTCAATATGTACTGAAAACACATAATTAGTTATCAAAATACTTTGGATTTGCATAAATTCTAAGTAAAAAGGTTCTCTAAATATCTATATAATTTAGAGTTATCATAGCCCTAAACTTAATCCATTTCTCAACTAGAGTAATGTTACATGCAAATAAAAAATTTCAACGATGCACAATATATAAGCAAAATCAATTCTTCAAATAATCATGCATTATCAAATTTATGCCCACAAACCCTTCTTGCTAAAAAGTTGCTCGCATGTAAATATAATTTTAAAATTTTATATCATGTAAAAGAAAATTGTTAACATAAATCATAATTCCCATGTTTTTTTGAGTCATATGTAAATTTTACCATTCAATTATTCTTTCTTATTTTAATTAAGCAAAACAAGCCTAAGGTTTAATAATGGACTTCATATGTTGAACTTATTAATTTCTCTCCACTAATGTAGTCGGCATAATTATCAAAATAAATAATTCTTTCACAAAGTTGTAATGGGGCTAGGCTCAAGGTAGGGATAAAGAGAAGTGATTTTGGAGCTTTTATACTAGCCTTGGATCTTTCGTGGCACAATCTGCCTTACTCATTGGCTTAACACCCCTAAACTTAATTTTTAACTTATGCTCAATGATATTTCTTATTATTTGATCATACCTCTTTTCTTTTTCTTTCCTTTTTTGAAATAGATGTCTTTTTTTGACTTCTTCCTCAAGATTTCTTTTCATCAAAGCAAGTAAAGTTAAAACTGGTGCAAAGATAAGGTAAAAATTATGAAAAGAAGGCAATATGACTTATGATGTAGGTGAATCAAATAAAGTAGGTCATACAACTCAAAATAATGTTTCAAGGGTTAATTTTAAACATGGTAGGCTTGAAAGACTCAAATGATCCAAATAAAATGTGTCTATATCATTTTCAGATTCTTATGCCTACTAGGATTCCACCTCAAGAAAGTTACTAAGACAATTCTAAAGACTTAAACCTTCATGCATGCCTAATTTCTAAGGAAAAGTAAATTTCATGGCTAACATACATAAGACTTAGAAAACACAATCATATCATGATTAAGCTAACATAATTTCAAAAAAAATATATACTTGAATAGAATTAGAAATTATATTTTCATATGAGCTAATTTATTAACAAAAATCTTCTCTGAGCATTAATTTATTTCAACATACTTATGTGTGAAAATTGAAAATTATAAAAAATCATGCAAGATGGCCCTTACCACCATTTAAAAAGAAGTAATGTCCTCATTGCAAAATAACAAAGTTGTGAATGTGAACCGTGCACTAGGTAGGATTCCAGGAAAGAGAAGGAAGTCATGAAGACTACTTAAGTACTAAGTTTTTCCTTGACAAATCCAATCCTAGACATGTACATTCATATTACCACACTACTTTGCTTTTTACTAGAAAACAAAAATAATGGAAAGACATCAGCTTAATTTATTCATAACTTGCAATTTCTTCAATTTTATTGTGCAAAAGCAAAATACTACTAAAGCAAATTTAAAAATGTCTTGAACAAAATACTAAGAAAAAGAAATTTTCCCCCTTTTATTAATTTGCATCATCCCTTTTGTCTTGTTCCTTCATCTTCTCATTCTCGCTTAAATTACTGAACTCTTCTTGCCTTGAATCATGCTCCCATGACTCGAAGATATGATCTTCTTTTTACGAACAAGAACTTCAGTGCCATCTGGCATAGTTACATTGGCATATAATTCTCGTAATAATTCTTCTTCAAGAAGGTTGTGCATCACAAAATTGATTCCACTTTAAAGCATCTACTATTTTCTTAATTAATACTGATACAATCATCTTATCAATGCTTTCCAAATTGAATCCTATTTTCTAGGAACATAGGTTGATTCTTGAAGATAGAATCAAATCTCGCCCTTACTTCCTCATCTTGAATCACAGTTGAATTTTTAGTAGAATTTTTTGAAGATTGAGTTCTCTTACGAGTCATGGCAATTTAACAAGGAGTTAGGGGTTGATGATGGTGTGGCAACGATAGAGTTGTGGCAAGAGATTTAGAGCGGCAAAGGGAAACGTTGGGTGCGGTTGCTGCATCAAAGTGCAACTGTGGAGAGTGGTTGCTATGGCGGAGAAGAAATTAAAATGGCATTGAAAGAGATAAAATAGTAAATGAGACATGCGGAGGCAAAAAGAAAATTTTTGGAGAAAGTTTAGGCCTTTGAGGCCAGTGGATAAGAGAAGAAAAATATAAGGTTAAGGGTTAAGGTTAACTACTTAGGTGGTGTAGGAAATATTTATGGTAGTAAAGGGTTTTGATAGTAGTGGATTAGGGTAATTTGATAGCAAATATTTTGCTATGGAAAGACTTGGATGACAAAGAAATAAGGGAATTAGGTGGCAACAAATTTAGGGTTTTAGGGAAGACTTAAAGGCACAACATTAGGTATTTTCCTTCTCATCATTGTTTTGGTATTCAAGCCCAAATTGTAACTTTTTATTACCTGCATTGAAATAAAACTAAACAGAAATAAACTGATTAAAACTTGGGCCAACTTGACCCTTTTATTCAACATAAAATTGAAAGAAAATAAATTAAAATAAAAGTTCCTTTTAGACTACTTAGAATATTTTCTTAAAAAATTACATTAAATTAAATTCCTAGGAAAGGTTGGAGGGGTCACAAATGGTCCCGCTTAAGTTTTAATCTCCTTAAATAAAATTAATTCAATGTACTAATTCAAGAGAACATTTCTAAGTATGTCTTTTATTCAAATTAATTAAAAATCAAGTGTCTATTAAATTGAACGAGGTATTAATTCGCTCAACTTCATCATCTGAATAGTGTTTGAGATGTTGACCATTAACTTTAAATGTACCTCCCTTTTTATTCTGCAATTCCACCACTCCATAAGGATAAATTTATGAATAATGAATGGTCCAGTCCATCGAGATTTGAGCTTCCTATGGAATAACCTCAATATTCAATCAACAAGACCCTTTTACCTTATTTGAATTCTTAAGGTTGTATATGTCTGACATACCATCTCTTGGTCTTTTCTTTGTACATATTGGCATTCTCGTATGAAAATAACCTCAATTCTTCCAACTCATCGAGTTGTAACATCCTTCTTTCACCAGCTTTCTTTATGTCTAGATTCAATTTTTATGGCCTAGTGAGCTTTATTCTCCAATTTGAGTAGCAAATGATAGGCTTTCTCAAAGACTAAGAGATAAGAAGTCATTCCTAAAAGTTTTCTAGAAACTGTCCGGTAGGCCCATAGAGCGTCATCAAGCCTCCGAGACTAATCTTTTCTATTAGGTCGAACCACCTTCTCAAGAATTTATTTAATCTCGCGGTTTGCAAACTCAACCTGCCCATTTGTCTGTGGATGTTAGACAGTAGCTACTATGTGTTTCACATCATACTTGTCAAGCAACCACTTAAGCCAATTATTTACAAAGTGAGATCCTCTATCGCTAATTATGGCTCTAAGAGTCCCAAACCTTGAAAATACATACTTATGAAAGAATAGCATAACTATCTTAGCATCATTTTTTTGGTATGCCTCGGCTTCCACCCACTTGGATACATAGTCAACAGCCACTAGGATGTACTTGTTACCATAAGAAGAAGGAAACAGGCCTGAAAAATCAATGCCCCAAACGTCAAATAATTCTACCTCGAAGATGTTTGTCAAAGGCATCTCGTTCCTCCTTGATATGTTTCTAGCCCTTTGGCATCAATCGCAATTCTTCACATATGCATATGCATCCTTAAATAGTAGGCTAGAAAAATCTAGCTTACAAAATCTTTGCTGCATTGTGGGAACCATCAAAAAGTCCCTTGGAGATGAATGGCAGTGATATAGGATCTCGTCTATCTCGCTTCTAGCTACACACTTCCTGATTATATGATCTGCACATTGCTTAAACAAAAATGGCTCCTCCAAGAAGTAATACCTACTATCATGAAGGAATTTCTTCCTTTTTTGGTATGTCATTCCATGAGGCATTATGCTAAATAATTTGCATAATCAGGAAACCAAGAAGTTTCATGGATTCGATTTGCCTCAAAGATATGCTCATCTGGGAAATTTTTATTAATAGGAACAAGTGAATAGTTACCTCGTGTTGTTCCAATCTTGACAAATGGTCCACTACTTAATTTTCAACTCCTTTTCTATCTTGGATCTCAAGGTTAAATTCTCAGAGTAACAGTACCTATTGAATAAACCTTGGTTTAACATCTTTCTTTGTGAGTAAGTATTTAATGGCTGAATGATCCATGAAAATTGTGACTTTTGTACCTATAAGATATGAAAAAAACTTACCAAAAGCAAAAACTACAGCAAAAAGTTCTTTTTCAGTTATTGTATGGTTAAGATGGGCTCTTGCCAAAGTTATGCTTGCATAGTAGATCCAATAAAACTTTTGTCCCTTATGCAATTTAGTCCTTTTTCGTAATTAAGCATTCAATCGCTAAAATTATTTCACCAAAATTTTCATGCACTCGTATAAATATGCTCTATCACATAAAATAATATTAAAAATAATTTCTCCAACCTCGAGTTAATGGTTTCAAAACCATTGTTCTGACTAGGCCCAAAATCGGGCTGTTACAATTCTCCCCCTTAGAGACCTTCGTCCCCGAAAATCTTACCAGTGAAAAGGTTAGGGTATTGATCTCTCATAGTCTCCTTGAGTTCCCACGTGACCTCTTCAACCCCATGTCGACGCCACAGCACCTTAACAAGTGTTATACTTTTATTTCTCAATTGCTTAACTCTCGGGCTAAGATCTTAACCAGCTCTTTGCCATAAGTCATGTCTAATCGAATCTCAACCTCTGTTGGAAAAAAAATGTGCGAAGGGTCAGAACAGTAACGGTGTGACATCGACACATGAAAAACATTGTGGATCTTCTCTAACTCGAATGGTAGGGCTAGTCGATAAGCTACCAGTCCAATTCTCTCAGTCACCTCATAAGGTCCAATAAAACGTGGACTTAATTTCCCTTTCTTACCAAATCTGAGGACTTTTTTCCACGGGCATACTTTCAAAAACACCTTTTCACTAACTTGAAACTCAATTTCCTTTCGTTTCAAATCTGTGTAGGATTTCTATCTATCCGAAATAGCCTTCAAACAATCACGAATTACCTTTACTTTCTCTTTAGTCTCCTTGACTAAGTCAACCCCATGAATCTAATTTTCTCTGAGTTCGGTCCAAAACAAAGGCGTTCGGCACTTTCGCCCTTATAAAGCCTGATAAGGCGCCATCTTCAAACTCAGCTAATAGCTATTGTTGTAGGCAAACTCTACCAGCGGTAAATACTTCTCCGAACTGCCTTGGAATTCAAGAACACAACATCGCAACATGTCCTCAAGAATCTGAATTACCCTCTCTGACTGGCCGTCAATTTTGCGGATGAAAAGCCATGCAAAAATTCAACTTTGTCCCCAAAGTTTCTTGTAACTTTTCCAAAACCGCGAAGTAAACCTCAGATCCCTATCTGAAATAATCCACAAGGGCACTCCGTGAAGTCTCACAATTTCTGAAACATTCAACTCGACTAACTTATCAAGTTAGTAGTCGGTATGCACCGGAATAAAGTGAGCTGATTTCGTTAGTCAATCAACTATGACCCAAAAAGCATCTTTCTTTCTTAGTGTTGGGGGCAATCCCATCACAAAATCCATGGTAATTCGATCCCATTTCCATTTGGGAACCATTACAGGCTGAAGTAAGCCGGAAGGTACTTGGTTCTCAACTTTCACTTGCTGACAAATCAAACATTTCGACACAAACTCTGATATGTCTCTTTTCATACCCGGCCACCAATACAATCTCTTCAAGTCATTATACATCTTAGTACTACCCGGATGGATTGACATACAACCACTATATGCCTCATAAAGAATTTTCCAAATAAGCTCATCATCTGTAGGTACACAGACCCTATCTCGAAACATCAAACAACCATCGGTACTAATCTGAAAATCTGATTCGTCAACTGTCTCACACTGAGTCATCTTGTCTTGTAAATCTTTATCACTGTTTTGAGCTTCACAAATCTCTTGAAGAAACATAGGTTGTGACAGTCCTAAATTGACCCTAGTCGGGAAGTGGTTTCGGGACCACAAAACCTAGTCAAAAATTTTGTAAAATATTAATTTCAGTGTTTTTGTTATGTGAATTACCTATTGTGAAAGTTGGGTGGTCTAATTTAGTTAATTGGATGCTAAATTATTTAGTTGGGATTTGGTTGTATAAAGGAAAATTTTAGAAGTCTTTTTCTTAAAGTGGCCAATTGTTAACATGGCTAAAATGTGGGGCTTGATTGTCAATTAGACCCCTTTTATTTTAGTGGACGGCAATGATGAAGGGAAATTTGTAACTTTGTGCTTTTTATATTAGTAAAATAATGATAATTGGTTTTATAATATGAAATGAATAAAACATAAAAATTGGTCTCATCTTCCACTTTCTTTATTTTTCTTCACCGTTTGGAAAGAAAGGGGGAATGGAGTTTTAGTTTTCTTCCATATTTGTTCTGCTGGAAAACCGATTGGAAGAAGGCTTGGTGTCACATGCATGCAGGAAAAACTATGATTTTAGCTAGTTAGGTAGCTGAAATTTCAAGTAACTCGGTAATCCATCGAAGAAGAAGAAGAGGGCTGCAACAAAAAGAAAAATGGAGACGGTAGAAGGTAGGAGAAGCGGGAAAATCTTGGTAAGCTTGTTGGTTCATTAAATTTTTCTTTACGATATTAACTGTGAAAATTTTCAAGTTTGATTTGTTGTGGTTTTATTTAAGACTACTAATGTCCAAATTAGGACACTTGATATTGATTGAATTGATGAGGATTAAATTCGTTCTTTGATGTCTGAATGTTAAATAATGCTTGCTGTCCAGATTGAAATTATGCTAGAAGGTTGAACAATTGTTGTTCAAATGGAATTTTGGAGTGCTTAATGGACTCCAGGTTGCTGAAATTTACATGAATAGAAATTTCTAAGCTTAAATTGTAAGAATTTGAGTTGTGTGGTTTAAATTGTCAAAGATGCACTTGGAAATTGATTATAATTTGTTAAAGGGTGTAAAGTATTGATAGTTCTAAATGGTACATAGTTAAATGAAGATGGAAGTTTGATAAAATTTTATTTAGAATGGAAGTAGGAGAAATGTGTATTCGGCCATGTTGTGATGAGTTGAATTTGAATGATTGATGCTTTAGTTTATAAATGGTCATTAGATGAGTTTTAAACTTGTTAAAGTTTGATAATTTGGGGGTGTTAAATTGGGGAAAACGTGTAATAAAAAAATGGGTTGATAATGTTTGTTTGTTAATTGATGTTTGCACCATTGTCGAATGTGCTTAACATTAAGGCATGATTTAGTTAAATGCAAACTAATGGAAGAATGGAATTTAGCTTTGCCGTACCTGTGTTAAAATGATGGAATTAGTAGGAAATGGGTATGAGCTTGTCAAATTTTTGAAATTAGGACCTTGTGAACTAAATGATATTCGGCAATGGTACTTTTTACATGAGGAATTCGGAGTTAATTGTATTAAATAAGGTTGAGGTAGTTGCCGAATGTGTTTATAATTAAGTAAGGTTAATAATAGAGCAATGAGTGGCTAGTAGAATCTAGTTAGTCTTCTTGTTGTATTCGGCCATGAGTTTGTATAATTGGTTTGTAATAGATTAAATCTGTTTATTCAAGCTCAAGAGCTTAGGGAGTCTAATTCGGATAAGAGAAAAAGCTACCTAACCGAATAGTCGATTTGTAATCGTTCGACAACTTCCGAGGTAAGTTCTTAAGTATTTGAGTTTGATTCCTGTGTAAGTTTTAAGTTTTTAAATGGGATGAATATGAATTAAGTATATACGTTAAGGTTAATAACTTTTCTAAATGATGGCATATATGATATTATGTTTTAAATATGTGAATGAGAACTTTACAGAGTAAATTTGTATAAATCTGCTCGGGACAGCAACAGTAGCGTGTTTTGGAAAAATTACCATAAATTGTGGGAATTGAGTTAAAGGCTGAATAGATTATGTAATTAAAGCTTGATGCGTCTAGTTTCGTATAACAGAAATCGTGTAAGTAAAGGGGTTGCCGATAATAAGATTTTTTTTAAAGTTGTGTGAGACAGAGTCAGAATGGCTCCGAAATCCCCTATTCAGTATTTGGAAAATCATTATAAATCGTACAAAAATGATTATAATATAAGATTTATATGCTTAAACTCCTTAATGAGTCTAGTTTCAAACAAAATAAACGAAAAGATATTTTGAATTCTGTACAATGAGAAATTCAGTTCTTAGTGAAGAGTAGTCAGAATAGTCAAGCAGTAAAATAGGGGAAACTTTAAGAAAAATCTGGTATTGATTAGCCAAACCAAAAATTCTGAAAATTTTGTGGATAGAAGATATACGAGTCTATTTTCATGGAAAATTAACGGCACATCATTTGGAGTTTCGTAGCTCCAGTTACAAATAATTTAACGACTGTTGCTCAGGAAAACAGCTTGTAGAGAATTTGTGATTATGTTGTAAACATTGATAAAACTTGTTTTAGTTGCTCATAAGCTATTGATTAAACCCATTCGTGAATTATAATTTGTGACGTTATAAAATTATATATGAGTGTTAGATGGATCTTTGATATTAAAAATTGTGAATTGTAAGTTTATAAGTATTCGAATATGAAATGATAGTATGGCTTGAAATTGAATTATTCATTGGAAAATGATAGATGTAGATTCAGCCAAGACAAAGTGTATACATGAAAGTATATGTGGGATATGAAGTATATTTGGATAATTGTGATGGGAATATATGAAAATTTATATTTTGATTCAGGATTTTATGTGATGAATGTGAATGTGTATATATGAGATAAGGCCGAATGGCCAATGTGATGAACGTGAAAGTGTATATATATTGTGGCCAAATGACAAACTGTGGAAGGTGTTTTTTATTAGATATTTGATGAGGCAAATGAATTACAAATATGATAATCGATGTGAATGCTGTAACATGTGAATAAATATGCATGAAACTCTGTGATGTAAATCCGGGATTTAAGACCCGATGACTATATGTGGTGACTATGTCCGGGTTAAGACCCGCTGACTTCGTGTGGAGATTTCATCTGAGCTAAAGGTCTCACCGATAATCCGAGTAGAGTTTAAAGCTATAAGACTTCGCAATAAGAATTGCTTATAAATATATTCAATGCGAAAGGTTAAACAGGTATGTACTCCGAGTCTATATGTGAGCTTGATTTGATCTAAATCATAAGGTAGTTATGTGACGCATACGTGAGCAATCTATGAGACTATTCCTATGATTATGTGGCATCGGATCAGTGTGAAAGGTTATGTGAAATTATACAATATATCTATGTTACATGAGCTCACTTTTAGGTGAAAGTTTATCTACCTATTGTATATGATGAGATGTGCATATTCGGTAAAGGGATGATATACCCAAAGGAAGAGTGAAATAAAAAAATACGAACAACCATATTATAATTTGATTGTTATCTGTTGACACTGCTTAAAACTTACTAAGCATTGTAATGCTTACTCCGTTTACTTTGTTTCCTCTGTTTTATAGATCTCATTTGGAAGCTACAGACTCGGGAATCGTCAGCAACTTGTTACACTATCACTATCCACTGCTTGGTACTGTTATGTTTTGGGTTATTTTATGGCATGTGTAGAATAGACTAGTGGCAGAAGAATATTTTGGTTAATGTATATAAGCCATGCGAAAATGGCATCTTTTGAATGTGTACTTATAGAAGTTTAAATTGTATCCCTGGCTGTCTTTAGTATTTATCTAAAGGAATGTCTTTATTTCTTTAAAAAAAAATTCAAATTTTTTACTGTTCTGATATGAGTTTCAAGTCCGGTAATGCCCCTTTACCTATACCGGTGACGGATACGGGATAGGGGTGTTACATAGGTCTAGCTCTCAACTCTGCTAGAATCGAACCATCCTCGATTACAGACAACTGAGTATTCATAGCTCTCAAGGCAAACAATCACTTCCTACCTAATGCATCTGCGACCACGATTGCCTTTCCCGGGTGATAGTCAATTACTAACTCGTAATCTTTAATCAACTCCAGCCACCTTCATTTCCGTAGATTCAAATCCTTTTGAATCATCAAGTATTTTATGCTTTTATGGTCGTTGAATACCCGGTATTTCTTGCCATACAAGTGGTGTCTCCAAATCTTCAATGCGAACACTATGGCTGCTAACTCTAAGTCATGTGTCGGATAATTTTTCTCATGCGGCTTCAGCTGTCTCGAGGCATATGCTATTACCTTGCCTTCTTGCATGAGAACGCATCCTAATCCATTCAAGGATGCATCACTATACACTACGAATTCTTTTCCCGATGCTGGTTGCACTAAAATTGGGGCTTCAGTGAACAACGCCTTAAGTTTCTAAAAACTCTGTTGCCATTTTTCTGTCCAATCGAACTTGACATCTTTCTATAGTAACCTCGTCATCGGAGTAGCAATCATAGAGAACCCTTTAACAAATCGTCTGTAGTAACTCGCTAAGCCTAGAAAGCTTCTAATCTCCGATACATTCCTCAGTGGTTTCCACTCAACAATAGCCGAGATCTTACTTAGGTCAATTCTAATTCCATCACCCGACATGATGTGTCCTAAGAATACGACCTCTCGGAGCTAAAACTCGCTTTTACTAAACTTGGCATACAACTGCTTATCTCTTAAAGTCTGCAAAATAGTTTTCAAATGCTTCACGTGTTTACTCTCATCGCGAGAATAAATTAATATACCATCAATAAAAACCACAAAAAATTTATCCAAGTATGGCCGAAAAATACGGTTCATTAAGTCCATAAACACGATGGGAGCATTTGTTAAGCCAAAGGGCATGACAAGGAACTCAAAATGCCCATATCTCGTCCAAAATGCGGTTTTCGGCACATCTTATCCTTAATTTTTAGGTGGTAATAATCGGATCTCAAGTCTATCTTAGAAAACATCGTGGCTTCCTTTAATTTGATCAAACAAATTGTCGATCCTTGGCAAGGGGTACTTGTTCTTCACCATCACCTTGCTGAGCTGTCTGTAGTCTATATATAACCTCATCGACCCATCTTTCTTTTTCACAAAAAGTACCGAAGCACCCCAACAGAGAATAGTTTGGTCTCATAAAACCCTTATCCGTTAACTTTTGTAGCTAAGCCTTCAACTCTTTTAACTCCAACAGTGTCACCCTATACGGGGCAATCAATATAGGGCATTACTAGAGACTAACTCGATACCGAATTCAACTTCTCTAGCTGGAGGCAGTCTGGGAAACTCTTCTAGAAACACATCTGAAAACTCACATACCACTGGAACTGACTCAATATTACCTTCGACACTTGGGTATTCAACACAAATGCGAGATAACACTCATACCCTTTTCTCATATATTTCTCGGCAGTCATAGAAGAAATCACTACAGGCAAGCTATTCGGTTCACCTGATTCAACCAGAAGAATATCCCCATTTTCACAATTCAGTTCAATGAATTTCTTTCCATAATTTACTATGACGTCATGGGTAGACAACCAACCCATACCAAGGATAACGTCAAATTCATCAAACGGCAATAACATGAGGTTAGCTGGGAAACAATGACCTCTAATTGTCAAGGGACAATTTTTTAATACTTGGTCAACTAATACATTCTTGCCTAACGGGTTTGACACCTTTACTGTAACACTCCTTACCCGAGTCCAGGGTCAGGACAGGGTACGAGGCATTATTAGACTTAAACTTACACGACTATGTAAAACCGAGCCATAAAAAAATTCTGTTCAAATTAAAAAGATTCATTCATATTCATAATGTCCCTTATATGGGCTTACGAGGCCCAAAACATACATGGGGGGTGGTTTGTGACTAAATCGAGAGCTTACGAACTTTTTACAACACTTAGAAAATTTTCTAGTTTTCGAGAGTCACACACCTGTTTGGGTTAGGCCATGTGGTTACACACGCCCGTGTGGCTTGGGACACACCCGTGTCCTCAGCCCATGTAACTCTCTGTTTATGACGTCAGCAACGATATAGGGTCACAAGGCCAAGTCACACGGCTACGTCTCTGCCCATGTGGCCTAGAAAATGGCTATTTACCAAGCCATTTGGCACCCTCATTGGCACTTACTTAAACATAACTTCAATGACACTTTTCGAGGCAATTTCATGTTGCTTTATTCATGCATAAGGCACCATACGTTACCTAATTTAAAATTAAAAACTTCATGCCATAATTATCGTTAACACATTCTTACACTTCATACTTATGCTAAGGTCTATCCATAGGCCAATTTAGTCACTTTAAAGCCATCAATGTAATCTAGGGCACATTCACAATTCATCCATACCAAACATACATGACTACACCCTATGGAACCTTTTAGCACATGCATGCATAGATGGATAGGTTTACAACCTGAGTTAGCATCTGCGACACTATGAGAGAAAGGAAAGGAAAGGGGTAAGCTATATAGCTTACTAAGTCCATATGAAAATAATAAGCAATTTATTAACATATTTTTAAAAATTCTCACAACATGTTCACAAGTTAATACAATCATAATTGAACAAAATTCTACTATCTACTCTTGTTCATCTCAAGTTGTCTGCTCGAGTCACTATCACTAAATTATTTATATCTTGAGCTACAGAACTCCAAATTAAGATCTGCTAATTTTCACTGAGAATAGACTCACATATCTTCTTACCATATAATTTTTAGAATTTTTTTCTAGCCAATAAGTACAGTTTTTTCTTTAAAGTCTCCCCTATTCTGCTGTTTGACAGTTTCAACCCTTCTGCAATAAAAATTAAATTATCTCACAGTACAAAATTCAAATAATGTTCCCATTTATTTCTATTGAAAATAGAGTCATTTAGGATTTATTCATATGAATTCTAACCCATAATTATTTTCATACAATTTTTAATGATTTTCCAAAGTTAAGACAAAGGAACCCGAAATCACTCTAGCCCTATCTCACAAAAATTCAAATATCTCATAACATAAAATTATTTTGGTTACATCATATTTTATTCAACTTATAACTCAATTTTCACAATTTTTGGTGGATTTTCAAAGTCGGACTGCTGCTGCTGTCCAAAACTGATTTAGTATAGAATAATGATAACTAAGTTTATAACACATTTACAAATCATTTCAACCATCACGGTAAAAATACATATTTATTCATCATATAAACATGCTATAACATATAAAATAATATTAAAAATAATTTCTCCGACCTCAGGTTAGTGGTTCCAAAACCACTGTTCCGACTAGGCCTAAAATCAGGCTGGTATAATCTGGAACATCACAAGCTTCAATTCAAACTGCAATGCCTTCTAGTCTCCTAATTCCCGAATTAAGCCCATTAAAAAGGGGTACAACATACTTTCTTATAACTTAATTCTTTTCATCAATAATAAGGATTGGATTATGAGCAATAGCAACTTCATTCCTTTGAACTTCGTTTCAATTTTCAGGGTATATTTCTGCAACTTGTCTCTGGGATAATCTTTCTCGTTTCCTTTTGTTTAAATATTCACTCGATTTTAGGGTCTACAAGGAGTAAATTTACGATTCGATCAATGCCCATAAATACCTAAAAAGAAAACCAAAAAAGTAAAAGATTTGTTAAATAAAACTAAGTAAATGATACATGCACGGATAGGGTGAAATTTATTAAATTCCATTCATCGAAGCTATCAATATTCAAGTTTGGGAAATCAGTAGACTTGGGATGACTTTTTGGATGGGATCTAGGAATTTCTGGGTTGAGATGTTTTCATGGTGTTCGAAGATCTATCTCTTAGCTTTGAAACGCGTTTTGAATCACTCGATTGTGAGTTCGGGAGCTCAAGCTATGACCGTTTTAGTGAATATTGCATGAGCAGAATTCTTAGACGGGATTATGAAAGGAATTACGAGTTCCGGACTTTTAATTCAAGTTTAAATCATATTGGGCTCGGGTTTTAAGCTTAATTTTTATTATATATGAGCCCAATATTGTATTTATTAGCTCTTATTATTTTATTATTTTATTATTTTGAATTTTTTATAATTATTAAGTATTTTACGTTATTTAGGAGTTTTATATCAACAAAAAAATTTAGTTTAAAACTACGTCTTGTTTAGGTTAATTAGAATTCTAGAAAATTGTTTTCATTAATAAAGTTTTCAACTCTGAGAGTTTGTTTCTTTGTGCAAGATTTCTTTCTTGTGATTTTTAGAAGTAGTTTTCTTCCTGATTTTCTTCAAGGAGTTGTGAGAATTCATTTTTCACCCTTCAATTTGCCATGGATTATTTCTTGAAGGGTTGATTAGAGTCATTAATTGAGTTTGTTGAGATTTATATCTCAAAGAGTTCAATTGGACATTCATCCTTCTATAAATCATATCCATCGATTTATCATTCCATCTTCCACTTTATTTTAATCTATATTTCACTGTTTAGTTATTATTTTAAATCTTTATCCTTTATTTTTTTAATTTTTCTTATTTCCTTTGTTATTTTCTAAACTTGTTTGGTTTCTTCCTTTCAGGTCACATCCAACTCTTTCCTTCTTAAGTTAAACAACTTGAATTCGATCCTTCTTCCACTTTCTCCACTTCAATCCTTATCATTTAGTATCATATTTGGGCGTTTTAGGTGTTCTTTTTGTTCTTATAAACTAATTTCCAGCAAACAGCCTCAAAACAATTTTTTTACCCAGACAATTTTTGGAAAAAAATATTTTTCAGTGGATAAACTTTTTTCAAACAATCTGAAATTTTACATACTATTTCTTGGAACTATTTTAGAATATAAAAAATATTTCCCACAAAAAAAATGATCGAAAAAATGAAAAATAGGAAAAATACGAAAAATAGGAAAAAATATTTTTTTGGGTTGAATTTTGTGCCAAAAATTTTCATATCAAATAATAAATATTTGTAGGAGGCTCTAATTTAAATTTCATGATTTTTGGAAATCAGGAACACCTCGAATGAAGTTTGTCAAATTGCTTCGCAATTTTTTGAGTTTTCGGGTTTCAATGATTTCCATTGACTCTTAGCCTTAGGTTTTCATTTTTTTTAGTTTTTATTGTTCCTATATGCATTCTAACACTTTATTGTTTCTTTTGTTGGTAGGTTAAAGCACGTTGCACATTCCTTCCTCCGTGCAACACACAATTCTTTGGTTTCTAAGCGATGTTGCACTCATAGTGCTATTAGGTTTGCTTTGTTAGTTTGTTTCTAATACATTTTGATTGATTGATATAAACACTTTTAAAAGACTCATAAGATTAATTCTTACCTCAATGAGAATTTCATTTCCTTCTAAATGCATAACAGTCAAGTTTGCTTAATTTTTTTTTCGTTTTGAGAGTTTTTATTTCAACATCTAATAATGGTATGTGAACATAATATACAAGAGCTTTTGGAACCTCTTACTGATGGGAATTATTTGATCGAGTCCAATTTTTTTATAATGTGACAATCCCTTAGCATTCAAGTAAGAGATCATTCTGACGAAGTGCAAAGGTCTAACATCTTCCAATCAAGGTGTTTGATTCAAAGAAAGTTGTGTTCTCTTATTGCTGATAGTGGTAGTTGTGCCAACATGGTGAGCATTTTTTTAGTGGACACTTTACCTTTACCTTCCCAAGGGCATCTTAAGTGATATCACTTACAACGGCTTAACAAAGATTTGAAAATTAAGGTAATTAAATAGTCCTTAATTACATTCAAAATGGAGAATTATTCTGACAAGGTTTGGTATAATGTAGTTCCCATGCATGTCGCCCATTTGCTTCTTGGAAGACCAAGGCAATATGATCGTGATGTGGTACACCATGGAAAATTGAACTGTTACTCCTTTGTGCTTAAAAGAAAAAACAATACATTTTAGCCCCTTTGGCGCCCAAAGATGCGTATAAGGACCCATTGAAAATGATGAAATTATGTGAAGGGGTTAAAGGGAAAGAAAAAATTGAATAGACAGAGAGAAAAGAGACTTTAAGTGCTAAAAGTCTACTTGATGGTCCACTTTTGTTAAGCGAAAATACATATGAGGTAAAATTGGAGAGTTCTCAAGTGGGAAAAGAAAATGAGAAACAAGAAAATATTCATGCAAAAGTGAGGAATGATTATGTTTTATCTAACCGTAACTCGAATTTGTTTAGTGGTGTTTCTTTGTTACAAGATTTCAATGATCCATTGATGGACTTCCAATTACATTACTCTACCATTGATAGACAATTTTACTTGTGGGAAAGATGTAAGTTGAATGTTGATAATTCTCCACAAGTGCTACAAGGTAAGAAAGGTAAGGAAACAATAGAAATTGATTTCTTTACAACATATTTTCTCATTGGTCAAATTTCATTAAACCTTTATCTGACAGTTCAACTGATTTTATGGGTTTATCTAAAGTTGTAAATGTTAAAAATAGTAGTTTTTTTTTTGCATTAAATAGGTTTTTAAAGCATTTTATAGATTTTCTCTTGCAATAAAATTTTCTATCTTGACCTTTAATGATAAATTTTTACACAATAATATTAAACTTCTTGATTTTTATAATTATGTGAAATTCTTGACTCATCGTTGGAAATTCTTATGGATGACCATGCATATTCAAAGAAAGTTACAGGTTATTTTTTACTTGAAGACTCATGTACCTAACACTTCTTTGTTTAGTGTTGATACATTGTTTTTAAAGGAGACATACATGATTGAAGCTGATTTGAAGGATCAAAATAATGTCTTTGATCCTGGAGATAGTTTTGGCACACAAGAAAGTTTAGGTAAGCTTTTTTTTCATTTTATTGTTATTTATTCTAATCCTTTTTTCTTTTTGCGCATCTAAAGATTTAGGGATGAATCTTCATGACGAAGGGGGAATGATGCGAGTTTTAAGGCTCAATTTCAAACTCATGGATGTGATGGGCTCACACTACCTCAAGGCCCAACAACAATGTCAAAGGCCAAGCAAATCAAACTAATATTCGATCAAAGACAAGATTTGAGGATGAATCTTTTTGAGGAATGAGAGAATGATACATGCACGGATAGGGTGAAATTTCTTAAATTCCATTCACCGAAGCTGTCAATCTTTAAGTTTGAGAAATTAGCAGAATTGCAATAACTTTTTGGATGAGATCTAGACATTTTTGGGTTGAGATGTCTCATGGCGTTCAAATATCTAGCTCTTAGCTTCGAAACGCACTTTGAATCACTCGATTTTGAGTTTAGGATCTCAAGTTATGATCATTTTAGTGAAGATTATGCGAGTAGAATTCCTGCACAGGAATTACAAGTTTCGGGCTTTTAATTAGAGTTTAAATCATATTGGGCTCGAGTTTTAGACTTAATTTTTATTATATATGAGCCAAATATTGTATTTATCAGCTCTTGTTATTTTATTATTTTATTATTCCAATTTTTTATAATTATTAAGTATTTTAAGTTATTTAGGAGTTTTATGTCAACAAGGAAGTTTAGTTTAAAACTACTTCTTGTTTAGGTTAATTAGAGTTCTAGTATTTATTTAGTTAGCTTATATAAAGGCATTTTGCATTGTACAAAATTCATTCAATTGATTATTATTCAAACTCTCTTTGAGTTTTTTTTTCAAGAATTATTCTTGAGTTTCTTTTAGAAGAGTTTTAACAATCTTTTTGGATTGTGGGGATCATTTTCAAAATTTTTCTTGCCAAGGTTTCTATCATGGAGGGGAAATTAGAGCCGCTTTAAAAGGATTGTGGATTCTTCGTATTTCCAAGGCTTCTTAGGAGTTTTACATATCACGTTCTATGTTTTTTGTCTATCTTCTTTATTTCCTTATTTATCATTCTATTATTTTATTTTACTTATCTTAGTTTATTTATTTAAATTGTTTTTCTTCAATTTTTTTATCTGGCATGGATTTGTTTGTGTTTCAGGTTATTTCAAAATCCATGTTTCTTTCTAAACGTCTACAGCCAAGTCAAATTCATGACTTGAACAAGCTTTACGACCCGCTTTCGCATTTATCCACATGATTCCTTTATCAGTAAACCAAATTGTAAGAAATAATTTCACAAATAATGATTAAATTAATAGTCCACGGCAATGGTGCCACAAAACTTGATTCACGACGGAATGTGCAAGTTTACACAATCATTATCATGTAATAAGTGAGTAAAAAGAGTATTGTCTCCACAGGGACTGTATTGATAATCAGCAATTGTGAAATTAATATTTAACAAGTTGGTTCTTAAAAAAAATAACTGAGAGTGATGGATGTTTAAATTAAATTAACAACTAATATGCAATGAAATTGTTTAGTAGCAATTCACAAGTTTTAACAATAATAATGTGACAGGCCTAATGTGACCCTTGTCGGGAAGTGGTTTCGGGGCCACAAAACCGAGTCATAAAAAATAATTAGCTGTCATATTTGATGCTTATTATATGTATATATGCATGTGTGAAAATTTCATATTTGAATTTTGTTTAATTGTAGGTGAATTTTAGTAAATAGGACTTATGTGAGAAAATTTTGAAATGTGATAGGTCAAAGCATAAGGATCTATTAGTGCATGAAATAAAAAGGGGGGACTTGCATGTCAATTTCCCCCCCTAATTAGTAGTGGCCGGCCATGACAAGTATGGTAGACCAAGTGTGATGGGCAAAAACATGTCATAAACATGTTAAGTTAGTGTTTCATGGGAAGTATGATAAAATAAGGAGCATGGGAATAAAATAATGAAAGGGAATATGATGAAAACAAAAAAAAAGTGTGTGGTTGTTCCCCCATTTTGCCGAAACTAGAAAAAAAAAAGAAAGGCTTCATCCTTTGGTTCTTCTTGGCCGGTTTGAAAGGAGGAAGAAGAGAGGTTTCGGTCACCTTGAGCTTAAGGGGAGGTTAGTATGTTGTGTTAAATTCTTAAGTTTTAAACTTGTTTCTAGTTAATTAGCAAGTTTCTTACACAAACCATGGCAAAATTTCGAAATCTCGGTGATGGCTTGAGCATTCGGTTTTGGTTGTTGAAAGGAATGAGTTGGAGGTTGGATCATGTTAAGATTCGGCCTTGTACAAAAACATTAAGAGTTTGATGTTTTTGCGATTTTTGGAAGGTAAATAAGGTTATACACAAGATAAATACTAAGATTTTGGTTGACTTGTTTTAGTGAGGTTCGGCCAAGGACCTTATGTGCAAGTTTATTCGGTTTAAGTAGAGAAAACGTGACGGGTAGATATGAAGTAATGTGTATATTGGTTCGGCTGCTAAGCAAGGAAATAATTGTTAGTAACATAGTATCTATGCACTTATGTATATATATGTATGTACAAATAACCTATTTAGCTATGGATATCTAAGGTGTTAAATAATGAAATTCTTGATGACTTGGGTTAAATAGCATTCGGCCAAGGACTATATGGGCTTGTTAATTCGGTTTAAGTGAAGAAACTATGATAGAGAAATATGACTAAATTGTGGACTTTGACAATTTAAATGATGCATTTGACTTGTGTACCGACCTAGGACGATATGTGTTTCTATATGAAGTTAGATGGTGTTGATGAAGTTCGGTAATGCATGATGTTTAAATAGTATTGAGCAAGGTCATTGTACTTAAATTGTATGACATACATGTATTGAATGGAATTGCCCAAGTGAAAATATTAAATGAATTTATTTGTTTAAATTAAGCTCAAGAGCAAAGGGGATCTAAATCCGATAAAGGGAAGGAAAACGTGGTCGAATAGCCATCAAAATCGTTCGACAACATCCGAGGTAAGTTTTCGAGTAATGGGACTTAAATTATGATTCGATTAGATTATGTCTTAAGTAAATCAAAATCATGCTCTTATATGTGGCTATTGAGCCGAAATTGTAAATGTGATAAGTGTCTTGTGTTTGAGCTTTGGTAATGAAAATGAAATATGAATGTGTCATGATTTATTGATATATGTGCATGGTTACTCAAATGATATCCGGGCTAAGTCCCGAAGGCTTTTGTGCTAAGCGACTATATCCGGGCTAAGTCCCGAAGGCTTTTGTGCTAAGCGACTACATCCGGACTAAGATCCGAAGGCATTTGTGCTAGCGACTATATCCGGGCTAAGTCCCGAAGGCATTTATGCTAGTGACCATATCCGGGTTAAGACCCGAAGGCCTTGTGCGAGTGGTTATATCCGGCTAAACCCCGAAGATGCTTGATTTGGGAACGAGCGATCTTGCTGTAAAAATTTAAATTAATACGCTCGTAAAATCCCAGTGATGAGGTATGTTTCGTGTGTGCTTTAAATTAGTTGATCCCTTACAAATCTGTATTCGCTCAGTCGATAAATGAGCTACCGACCTTTGGCTAAGTTGATCTTTTGTGTATGAACATAAGGGTTGGTAATGTGAAGTAAGTATGATATTGAAAATTTGTGCATATGAAATTATCCGTTCAGCTACATGAATGCTATACTTTGGTTGTGTCTAAACTCTTTGCTCAAAACTTACTAAGCATAAATTGCTTACTCCGTTTCTTTGTTTCTCTGTTTTATAGATTTTGGCTCGTCAGCTATCGGACTCGGGATTTTTGGAAGTCGAAGTCTCCCACACTATCAAAGCCCCCTTTTGGTACAATTTTGGTTGAACTTTGAAATGGCATGTATAGGACTACCCATTTTGTTGTGGGTCATGGACCCTTTGGATTTGTATAATTTTGGATAGCCATGCGAAAATGGCTTATATATGTTTGAGCATAATGTTATAATCATTTGGTATGGATATGGTTATTGAGAGGTGTGGATATGCTTAACAAGGATTGGCCATGGGAATGGTTAATCACTATCATAATTTGTGCTATTTATGCTAAAAGGGCTAGTTGAATCATGGAAACTATGAAATAGGTAAAGTCTACCTTAAAGGCAGATGCTGACAGCAGCAGTGATGTATATTTGGAAAATCACTAAAAATAGTAGGAATGGAATTAAATAGATAATAAATTATGTAAACGAACCTTGATGAATCTATTTTCATAGGAAAGTAACGAAACGATCATATGGACAGTATGTTAAGAGATATTCAGGTTCTCGTGAGACAGGGCCAGAACAGTTTCTGGATTCCTTGTTCCGAATTTGGAAATTCATTATAAATTAACCAGAGATAATTAGGAGTCATTCCATATATGTATAGATTTCTCTCTGAGTCTAGTTTCTATAGAAACAAACGGAATCAGTATTGAAGCTCTGTGCAGGGAGATATCCAAATCGTAATGCATGAAGGTCAGTGTAGTCGCACCCTGTAACAGGGGAGAATTTAACTAATAAACTGTATTAATTGGCCAGACCAAAAATTCTATAAAAAAATGTGTAGATGTAAATATGAGTCTAGTTTCAGGGAAAAATTACGAAACTGATTTTCGAGTTGTGAAACTCAAGATATGGTTTTTAAGGTGACAGTGACGCAGTTAGCCAACTGCCTGGAAATTTTTAAAATGGACTGCGATAGTAAGCGAATTTAGTCTGTGAACCCCTCGTGTCCGACTCCAGCAACGTTCTCGGGTACGGGGTGTTACAATTTTATTGGTATCAGAGCTACGGTTTAGTCGATTCTAGGACTACCGTAATGCGTTGGGTCTAGCTATACATGCCATTTTGTGATTATTTGATAGTGTGGTGATTTTTGACAATTGAAAATGTGTTTATTTATAGTAATGGATCCCGATCCCGACCGAGCGGTAGCTGATGATCTTGAGAGTGTGGCGCCTGCTCCCGCACAAGGGACAGCTCCGGCGGACTCTCAACCGATTGCTAGCAATCCGAATGATGAAGCTAGGCAAGCTTTCTATAGCGTAATGAATGATTGGTTCAACCAATACATTCGAACTAATACGGCTGTTCCACAACCTCCATTCCCGACTAATGCCACCCCCGCACCTACAATACCTCCGGAAACTGACCAAATAAGGTCAAATAAGCCCCCAGTTGACAGAATCCGAAAACATGGGGCTACTGAATTTAAAGCTACGGACAGCGATGATGCCGAGCAAGCTGAATTTTGGTTGGACAACACTATCCGGGTACTCAACGAGCTATCTTGCACACCCGATGAGTGCCTAAAGTGTACTATCTCCTTGCTACGTGATTCTGCCTCCTATTGGTGGAGTATTCTGACTTCTGTTGTGCCCCGAGAGCAAGTAACTTGGGAGTTTTTCCAAACTGAGTTTCGGAAAAAGTATATCAGTCAGAGATTTGTTGATCAAAAACGGAAAGAATTTCTTGAGCTTAAGCAAGGTTCTATGTCAGTTACTGATTACGAGAGAAAATTTGTTAGACTTAGTAGATACGCTCGGGAATGTGTTTCGTCCGAGGCTATCATGTGTAAACGCTTCGAGGATGGGCTGAATGAAGATATAAAAATGTTCGTTGGCATTCTTGAAATACGAGAGTTCGTAGTACTTGTCGAGCGAGCTTGTAAAGCCGAAGAGCTTAGAAAAGAAAAACAAAAAGTTGATGTGGGAACTGGAGAGTTTCGTAAAAGATCCTCGGGAAAGTCTCTTCAACAGGCATCGAAGAAATTTCGAGATGATGTGGGCCGGTCTAGAGGCACTTCGGGCCTTTTTAGACGAGATCGTGATCGACCCCCTGTGGGTACACGAGGCACTTCGGTCGCCAGTGTTGGGAATGAACGTCGAGACAGAACGGAATGTCGATATTGCGGTAAATGGCATTCAGGGAGTTGTAGATTCCATGACCGCTCCTGTTACAAGTGCGGATCAGTTGACCACTTCATTAAAGATTGCCCGAGGTTGTCTGAACAGAATGTAAATCAGAGTGGGAAACCGGGTGCTACCACTACTCGAGGTAGACCATCTAGAAATACGGGCAATGCTAGTGGTGGTCAGAGAGGATCTAGAGATGCTACGACCAGATCCGAGGCTCGTGCGCCTGCTAGAGCTTATGCTATACGTGCCCGCGAGGATGCTTCTTCGCCTGATGTTATTACCGGTACTTTTACTCTCTTTGATACTAATGTAATTGCTTTGATTGACCCCGGTTCTACTCATTCTTACATATGTGAAACCTTAGCATCCAGTAAGACTTTACCTATTGAGTCTACTGAGTTCGTAATTCGGGTGTCAAATCCCTTGGGTCGTTACGTGCTTGTCGACAAAGTGTGTAAGAAATGTCCCCTAGTGGTTCGAGGTTCCTGTTTTCTGGCGGACTTGATGCTTCTGCCGTTTGATGAATTTGATGTTATTCTCGGGTTGGATTGGTTGACCGTGCATGATGCGGCTGTGAATTGCAAAAGCAAGACTATTGATTTGAGGTGCGCAAATAACGAAGTAATCCGAGTTGAGTCTATGGACTTGGATAGGTTGCCAGCTGTAATATCCTCAATGTTGGCCCAGAAATATGTAAGAAAAAGGTGCGAAGCATACCTTGCGTATGTACTTGATGACAAAGAATTAGAAAAGAAACCCGAATCTGTGCCGGTGGTTTGCGAATACCCGGATGTTTTTCCTGAAGAATTACCGGGTTTACCACCTGTTCGGGAGATAGAGTTTGGTATTGAGCTTGTACCTGGGACTACGCCGATTTCGATAGCTGCGTATCGTATGGCACCAACCGAGTTAAAAGAGTTGAAAGCTCAGTTGCAAGAATTGACGGATAGAGGTTTCGCTCGACCAAGTTTCTCACCTTGGGGTGCACCAGTATTGTTCGTGAAAAAGAAGGACGGAACCATGAGGTTGTGCATTGACTATCGTCAGCTGAATAAAGTGACAATAAAGAACAAATATCCGTTACCGCGTATCGATGATTTGTTCGACCAACTGAAGGGAGCCTCAGTGTTCTCAAAAATAGATTTGAGATCGGGCTATTATCAGTTGCGAATTCGAGATTCGGACATACCCAAAACTGCCTTCAGAACGAGATATGGTCACTACGAGTTCTTAGTGATGCCGTTTGGGCTCACTAATGCCCCTGCGGTATTTATGGATTTGATGAATCGGATCTTCAGACCATATTTGGATCGGTTCGTAGTTGTGTTCATTGATGACATCTTGGTCTATTCAAGAGATGAGACCGAACATGCTGAGCACCTGAGACTAGTGTTGCAAATTTTGCGGGATAAGCAGTTATATGCTAAGTTCAGTAAGTGTGAGTTCTGGTTAAGAGAGGTTAGCTTCTTGGGTCATGTGGTATCCGCATCGGGTATTCGAGTTGACCCGAGCAAAATTTCAGCCATACTTAACTGGAAGCCTCCGAGAAATATTACTGAGGTTCGGAGCTTTTTGGGACTTGCCGGTTACTACCGACGGTTTGTAAAAGGTTTCTCGATGATAGCCACACCGATGACGAAGCTACTTCAAAAAGATGTTAAGTTCGAATGGACGGAAAAATGTCAGAAAAGTTTTGATCAACTGAAAACTTATTTGACCGAAGCTCCAATTCTAGTGCAGCCCGAATCAGGCAAAGAGTTTGTCATTTATAGTGATGCGTCCCTACTTGGGTTAGGTTGCGTATTGATGCAAGAAGGTCGAGTTGTGGCCTATGCGTCGAGACAATTAAAGCCACATGAGAAAAATTATTCGACCCATGATCTCGAACTAGCTGCCATCGTATTCGCTTTAAAAATATGGCGACATTACTTATTTGGTGAAAAGTGCCATGTATTTTCGGATCACAAAAGTCTCAAATATTTGATGACTCAAAGAGACTTAAATCTGCGACAAAGACGTTGGCTCGAGTTGTTAAAGGATTATGAGCTTGTCATTGACTATCACTCGGGAAAGGCTAATGTTGTTGCGGACGCCTTAAGCCGGAAATCACTGTTTGCTTTACGAGCGATGAATGTACTCTTGTCCGTTCTACCCGACAATGTGTTAGTAGCTGAATTAAAGGCCGAACCATTATTGATTCATCAAATTCGTGAAGCTCAGAAAGTCGACGATGAATTGGTTGCAAAACGGGCTGAGTGTGTTCCGAACAAGGAATCGGAGTTTCAAATTGATGATGATGATTGTTTGAGGTTCAGAAGTCGTTTGTGTGTTCCAAGGAATTCGGAACTCATTTCGATGATTCTGAACGAAGCCCATTGTAGCTGAATGTCAATTCACCCGGGGAGTACGAAAATGTACAACGATTTGAAATGTCGGTTTTGGTGGCATGGTATGAAACGAGACATCTCCGACTTTGTTTCAAGATGTTTAATATGTCAACAAGTGAAAGCGGAACATCAAGTGCCTTCAGGATTACTTCAGCCGATCATGATACCTGAGTGGAAATGGGATCGAGTCACAATGGACTTTGTGTCCGGACTGCCATTGTCAGCAAGTATGAAGGATGCGATTTGGGTTGTTGTTGATAGACTGACTAAGTCGGCTCACTTTATCCCCGTGCGTACGGATTTTTCATTAGATAAACTAGCTAATTGTACGTTTCTTAGATTGTGAGATTACACGGGGTACCTATTTCTATCGTGTTGGATAGAGATCCGAGATTCACCTCACGATTTTGGAAGAAATTGCAAGAAGCTTTGGGTACCAAGCTGCATTTTAGCACTACTTTTCACCCCCAAACCGATGGTCAATCCGAGCGGATAATTCAGATACTTGAGGATATGTTGAGATGTTGCATCCTCGAGTTCAGTAGTTCATGGGAACGGTATTTACCTTTGATTGAATTCACTTACAACAATAGTTTTCAATCAAGTATTAAGATGGCACCTTACGAGGCTTTGTACGGTCGTAAATGCCGTACACCATTGTTTTGGACCGAGCTCGGTGAAAGTAAAATTTTCGGAGTTGATTTGATTAAAGATGCCGAACAGAAAGTAAAGGTAATCCGTGAAAGTCTGAAGGCAGCCACAAATCGTCAGAAATCGTATGCGGATTTGAAACGAAAAGACATTGAATATCAGGTGGGGGATAAAGTGTTTCTTAAAGTTTCGCCTTGGAAAAAGGTACTCAGATTTGGCCGTAAGGGCAAGTTGAGTCCGAGATTCATTGGGCCGTACGAAATCTCCGAACGAGTTGGTCCAGTTGCGTATCGATTGATTTTGCCCCCTGAACTTGAAAAGATTCACGACGTCTTTCATGATTCGATGCTTCGACGCTATAGATCTGATCCATCGCACATAATTAGCCCATCAGAGGTTGAAATTCAAGCCGATATGAGTTATGAAGAAGAACCGATGCGTATCCTAGCTCGTGAAGTGAAGGAGTTGCGAAACAAAAGGGTTCCGTTAGTAAAGGTGTTATGGCTCAAACACGGGATCGAGGAAGCTACTTGGGAAACCGAGAGCTCGATGAAAGAATGATACCCAAACCTATTTACCGGTAAGATTTTCGGGGACGAAAATTTCTTAAGTGGGGGAGAGTTATGACAGCCCTAATGTGACCCTAGTCGGGAAGTGGTTTTGGGGCCACAAAACCGAGTCATAAAAAATAATTAGCTGTCATATTTGATGCTTATTATATGTATATATGCATGTGTGAAAATTTCATATTTGAATTTTGTTTAATTGTAGGTGAATTTTAGTAAATAGGACTTATGTGAGAAAACTTTGAAATGTGATAGGTCAAAGCATAAGGATCTATTAGTGCATGAAATAAAAAGGGGGACTTGCATGTCAATTTCCCCCCCCCTAATTAGTAGTGGCCGGCCATGACAAGTATGGTAGACCAAGTGTGATGGGCAAAAACATGTCATAAACATGTTAAGTTAGTGTTTCATGGGAAGTATGATAAAATAAGGAGCATGGGAATAAAATAATGAAAGGGAATATGATGAAAAAAAAAAGTGTGTGGTTGTTCCCCCATTTTGCCGAAACTAGAAAAAAAAAAGAAAGGCTTCATCCTTTGGTTCTTCTTGGCCGGTTTGAAAGGAGAAAGAAGAGAGGTTTCGGTCACCTTGAGCTTAAGGGGAGGTTAGTATGTTGTGTTAAATTCTTAAGTTTTAAACTTGTTTCTAGTTAATTAGCAAATTTCTTACACAAACCATGGCAAAATTTCGAAATCTCGGTGATGGCTTGAGCATTCGGTTTTGGTTGTTGAAAGGAATGAGTTGGAGGTTGGATCATGTTAAGATTCGGCCTTGTACATAAACATTAAGAGTTTGATGTTTTTGCGATTTTTGGAAGGTAAATAAGGTTATACACAAGATAAATACTAAGATTTTGGTTGACTTGTTTTAGTGAGGTTCGGCCAAGGACCTTATGTGCAAGTTTATTCGGTTTAAGTAGAGAAAACGTGACGGGTAGATATGAAGTAATGTGTATATTGGTTCGGCTGCTAAGCAAGGAAATAATTGTTAGTAACATAGTATCTATGCACTTATGTATATATATGTATGTACAAATAACCTATTTAGCTATGGATATCTAAGGTGTTAAATAATGAAATTCTTGATGACTTGGGTTAAATAGCATTCGGCCAAGGACTATATGGGCTTGTTAATTCGGTTTAAGTGAAGAAACTATGATAGAGAAATATGACTAAATTGTGGACTTTGACAATTTAAATGATGCATTTGACTTGTGTACCGACCTAGGACGATATGTGTTTCTATATGAAGTTAGATGGTGTTGATGAAGTTCGGTAATGCATGATGTTTAAATAGTATTGAGCAAGGTCATTGTACTTAAATTGTATGACATACATGTATTGAATGGAATTGCCCAAGTGAAAATATTAAATGAATTTATTTGTTTAAATTAAGCTCAAGAGCAAAGGGGATCTAAATCCGATAAAGGGAAGGAAAAAGTGGTCGAATAGCCATCGGAATCGTTCGACAACATCCGAGGTAAGTTTTTGAGTAATGGGACTTAAATTATGATTCGATTAGATTATGTCTTAAGTAAATCAAAATCATGCTCTTATATGTGGCTATTGAGCCGAAATTGTAAATGTGATAAGTGTCTTGTGTTTGAGCTTTGGTAATGAAAATGAAATATGAATGTGTCATGATTTATTGATATATGTGCATGGTTACTCGAATGATATCCGGGCTAAGTCCCGAAGGCTTTTGTGCTAAGCAACTATATCCGGGCTAAGTCCCGAAGGCTTTTGTGCTAAGCGACTACATCCGGACTAAGATCCGAAGGCATTTGTGCTAGCGACTATATCCGGGCTAAGTCCCGAAGGCATTTATGCTAGTGACCATATCCGGGTTAAGACCCGAAGGCCTTGTGCGAGTGGTTATATCCGGCTAAACCCCGAAGATGCTTGATTTGGGAACGAGCGATCTTGCTGTAAAAATTTAAATTAATACGCTCGTAAAATCCCAGCGATGAGGTATGTTTCGTGTGTGCTTTGAATTAGTTGATCCCTTACAAATCTGTATTCGCTCAGTCGATAAATGAGCTACCGGCCTTTGGCTAAGTTGATCTTTTGTGTATGAACATAAGGGTTGGTAATGTGAAGTAAGTATGATATTGAAAATTTGTGCATATGAAATTATCCGTTTAGCTACATGAATGCTATACTTTGGTTGTGTCTAAACTCTTTGCTCAAAACTTACTAAGCATAAATTGCTTACTCCGTTTCTTTGTTTCTCTGTTTTATAGATTTTGGCTCGTCAGCTATCGGACTCGGGATTTTTGGAAGTCGAAGTCTCCCACACTATCAAAGCCCCCTTTTGGTACAATTTTGGTTGAACTTTGAAATGGCATGTATAGGACTACCCATTTTGTTGTGGGTCATGGACCCTTTGGATTTGTATAATTTTGGATAGCCATGCGAAAATGGCTTATATATGTTTGAGCGTAATGTTATAATCATTTGGTATGGATATGGTTATTGAGAGGTGTGGATATGCTTAACAAGGATTGGCCATGGGAATGGTTAATCACTATCATAATTTGTGCTATTTATGCTAAAAGGGCTAGTTGAATCATGGAAACTATGAAATAGGTAAAGTCTACCTTAAAGGCAGATGCTGACAGCAGCAGTGATGTAGATTTGGAAAATCACTAAAAATAGTAGGAATGGAATTAAATAGTGAATAAATTATGTAAACGAACCTTGATGAATCTATTTTCATAGGAAAGTAACGAAACAATCATATGGACAGTATGTTAAGAGATATTCAGGTTCTCGTGAGACAGTGCCAGAACGGTTTCTGGATTCCTTGTTCCGACTTTGGAAATTCATTATAAATTAACCAGAGATAATGAGGAGTCATGCCATATATTTATAGATTCCTCTCTGAGTCTAGTTTCTATAGAAACAAACGGCATCAGTATTGAAGCTCTGTGCAGGGAGATATCCAAATCGTAATGCATGAAGGTCAGTGTAGTCGCACCCTGTAACAGGGGAGAATTTAACTAATAAACTGTACTAATTGGCCTGACCAAAAATTCTAGAAAAAAATATGTAGATGGATATATGAGTCTAGTTTCAGGGAAAAATTACGAAACTGATTTTCAAGTTGTGAAACTCAAGATATGATTTTTAAGGTGACAGTGATGCAGTTAGCCAACTACCTGGAAATTTTTAAAATGGGCTGCGATTGTAAGCGAATTTAGTCTGTGAACCCCTCGTGTCCGACTCCGGCAACGGTCTCGGGTACGGGGTGTTACAAATAACATGAATAAGCTAGAACAATTACAACTCTTAAATCAATTCATTCATCATCATTCCTAACAAAAGTTCCAAAAAATTTCATGGAAACTCGATCATTTATGAACTTGGAATCTAAATCATAGCTCTTTCGAGATATTAGATTTGTCGCTCGGAAAAGTGTGCATATTTCTATGTCACTGTTTAATTAAGGATTTCTTAGAATTTATACAAAGTAACAGGGATAAGTCAGGTTTGAAACAATTTAATTACATAAATCTAAAGGTGTGCAAGGTAATAGTCTTCTTTCAGAAATAGTATGAGCCTTTTATTTATTCTTAACTGGATATAAACTAAGTATGCATCTTCCAATTGTTACGTCCGTTAACCACCATCTAGGCCGGATAAGAATTTAATTCAAATGCAGTCAAACATATCTTAATGCATGAACAACAAGAATGATTTTAATTGGAAGCATAAACAATTGAGGCACGGAACAATATAAACATGAATTGAAAGAATCGAATCAAGGCATTGCAACCATTCTAGCTGAAACAGTTTAAGTCATTATCATTTGAAAAAGCAATCTAATAATTTTCAACCATGTTTATAAACTAAGAACAATTAAAAGAGAAAGGAAGAAGAAACTTTGAGATGAATTCTGTGATTTCTTGATAACTATCCGTGGTAACTTCCTCCAATTTCTATCATTGCTCAAAAGCAAATTACTCCTCAAGGTGGCCTACCAAGGGATCTTTTCTGTCAAGAACTACTTGCTAAGGGAACTCTCAAAGTGAGGATGGGATGAAAGGCTAGGTGTGGGAGAGAAGAAAATGAATGATCGATGAGATGATGGATTATGGGATGAGTTGAAAAGTGAATGAGGGTGGTATTTATACATAAGGGAAGGCTTGAGAGTTTGCTAAAATAGCATGAACATCCCTAAGAAATCTCCCACGCATGGCAGACCATATTTCATGTTGAGAGGGGTTGATTTTTTCATGATTAAAGCTTGATTTTTGCTTGATTTGTGGCATGGGTTGGACAGAAACTATAGGGTTTGACTGGGGCTGATTTATGATTTTTTTACACATGTAAGGACCCTCAAATAATTATTCCAAAGTTGATTGAGCTGCTCTACCAAGTCATTTCCGAATTTGGGCTTTTTCCCCCTTAATGGAGGGTTTGGGCTCCAGTGTAGAAGGCAGACTTATTCTTTTCACCAACCCACTTCCAAGTTGGGTTTAAATAATTTTATTGAGTCTAATGTTTTAGCTCGTTGTCCCATGCTGATTGATATTCAGCTCATGTGCATGTGTCACCCATACTGGCTTCCAACATCGACAAATCAATGTACCAAGCTGCAGCAATTATAGCATAAATTATGAAACTTTCAAAATGTAGCAACCTAGAGTAGAATTATGTGAATTTAGCACCAAATTACTCAAAAATTATAATATTGCTTGACAAAATTCTCAATATGTACTAAAAACACATAAATAGTTATCAAAATACTCAGGATTTGCATAAATTCTAAGTAAAAAGGTGTTCTACAAATCTACATAATTTAGAGTTATCACACGATTGTGTAACTAGATCGTATAATAGGTTGAGACTGTGTGGCCTTGACTCACACTGCCGTGTAACTCACTGAGGTCGTATGGGTCAAAGTGTAAAATTTCAACAATGTCACACAGTCATGTGGCTGGGACATGTAACTAACTATGACCGTGTAACCTAATTGCCATAAAAAATCTAGTGGCACACGATTGTGTCCACCATCCACGTGTAACACACGGTCATGTGGTAAACTGTGTAACCCAAAACTTACCTAAAAGGTGCATAGCTCAAATCTTCTATTCATGATATCACAACCACATATAAATACATACCATATTAGCTTAAAATCTTGTTCAACACTTACAAATCATAACCAAAACATATCACAAAAACATCGTATTTGTGCCTAACCAATATGTCATTTTGGTACCATCATAACCAAGTTATTTAATTAACAACCATTCACCATGTTAACAACATAAACCTATAATATTATTTACCTACCATCAAAGTCCATTTTGCCTAATTTTATCAAATCACAATCAAACACTGACCATTAGGGTCTTAATCATTCAACTACCTTTTTGGCACATATGTCACAACATTACATTCAAGCATTACCTAAAATCATTCTCAATCTTGATTCAACACCCAGAATACATCAACTATACACACACACACACAAAAATATATATACCATTCATACCACTAGCATATCACAAAAACTTTTAAGGTTCCCATTACATATATACACCATTATCATCACATTACAACATCAACCTTTAAAACTCAAACACATGATCCAAAATAACCTATATACATGCCACATAACCGAAATAAAAATGATTTCAAAATCTACAAAGACTGAAGCTTGGTAGTGTGAGCATTAGAGTTGATCCGACAGATTTGTTTCGCAAAATGTCACTACAAAAAACAGAAAATGAAACAAAGTAAGCTTTTAATAGCTTAATAAGTTCACGAGATTAAATTTACTTATAACTTACCTTAAATCATATATATGCAATAATTAAATAACATGATACTATAGCCTGACATAATAATTCAAAAATAAACAAGTGAGTTCATCGTATACAAATTCATTGAATATTTCAATATCAACAATGACATTCAAGTTATTTCGATCACAAAACATCATTATTTCATTTATTCACATATTTGAATAACCCGATGAACTATAGCAAAAATAACTCGAATACTCGTGTAAATATCTCAAAGAGCACCGTAGTGCTGAACAAGGGCACAAATGTGCATACAGGGGCACCTTAGTGCAAATAGTATAAGCATGCAACTAACCCTATTGACATATCAATCATATCCTAATCGTTTACTATGTTCAAATAGGCATTTATACAGAATTCTGAAAATTTACAAAACAGGAGCACTTCCATGTTTATCCAAAACACATTTCACAAGTAAATCATATTCATTAAATAACCACATGAATCGTGTTTCACAAGTATAAAGATATTTTAATTAGATCATTTATCACCTTAATATTAATTTATAACATTTCAAAATTTCAATCTAACAATGCATACAAATATATATACTTTCACAATCAATACATATAAGCATAATTCTATATCCTATGAACTTACCTAGTATTATTAGTTATCAAGTTGAGTCGTAGGAACTATTATACAATTTTTCCTTTTCCTCATTTTTAACCAATTATTCCAAATTTTGATCTAAATAATAATTAAGCTCAAAATATCAATTTCAAATACCTTAACATATAAAAATATATGCATATGACCCATTAATTTAGTCCCTAAAGCTAAAACCTTTATAACTTTCACAATTAAACCCGCAATTCTAAATCCGCTTACTTATACATCCTTAAACAACTCTCAAGTATTTAAAATTTTAGAAATTCCATACTATTATTAACACATTTTCATTTTAGTCCCTAAACTCAAAACTAACAATAACCACTTTATGAATTAGTTTTATTTAACAACCAAGCTTTTAAATATATCAATAAACATCAAGAACTTCCAAAAATCACTAATGGTAACTTTTAAAAACTTTAACAGTCTTACGAAATAGTCCTCGGGCTAGCTAAATTAAGCTACAACGATCTCAAAAACATAAAATTACGAAAACTGAACTTAGAATTAGCTTACTTGCAAGAGGAGAAGCTTGGCCGAAACTTCAAAGTTTTCAACAATGGTGGAACAGGTGAAAGAAAAAGAAATAAAGAAGATTGCTGTTTCATGTTTTACTTATTATTATAACTTTAAAATAACACATAAATTATAACAAATACACATTAACCGTCCACCTTTAAATAAAAATGGCTTAATTGCCATTTAAAACCTTGAAAATTTTTTAAAATGTGACGCCCCAAATATTTAATAATTATTTTTTTATGTTGTATTGCATAAATGCATGCTTGCTTCAGTGGTTAAGTGTCCTGAGAAGTATTGAACAACTCCTGAGTTCAAGCCTTGGCTTGTACAAAATTTTATTTTTACTTGAATAAACCCTGTCTCTGGTCAATAGACTTCTTAAATAAATGTGGATAAAACATGACAAAAATGGGTTGTTGGTCTAGGGGTAAGTGGCGTATGGAGTGTTTCTTGGGGTTTGAGGTTCGAGGCTTGACGATGTAAAAGGAGTATTTTATTTTGCTACAAGTGCCATGGAAGTGTCCTAGGTTGACCGAAACTGAGGTGTTTGGATGGACTTGGACTTGTGTTTGAGTGGGTAGTGTATAGCCGAAATTGAGGAGAAAATAGTGGGATTGGACAGAGTAGTGTTCGGTGGAGAGATTTGTGGAGGATTTTGGGGAGGCGATCATGGGGAGTTGAGAAGAGAGGGAGTGTTGTGCCAATTGGGGATTCTAGGCACTCATTAAAATAGGTTTTGGTAAGTTTTGGCACTTCCTTTAGTTGCTTCTTTTCTTTGGAAACCGAGTGGTGCCTAGGGAGTTTTTGTTATGTTTTCATTTGTGCTTTCGGGTTGGATTTTGGGTTTTTTTTCCCCTTACAGATTCCTCCCTTATCCTCTCTCAAATTGTTCAACTTTTTGCTCCTGGGTCTAATCGATTCTCTTCTCTTCTCTACTTCCCCATACCTTGGCCGAATATTGTAGGGGTTATTTCGTGTTGCATTTTCTTCAAGTCTTGCTCTTTTTCCTCCACCATTCTGGTCTATTGTGTTGCCGAATATTGCTTCTTTCCCCCTTTCTCTTATTTTCGGTTTTGGGTAATCTTGTTTACTTCTCTGTCGATTTCCTTCCTCCATTCTTCCTCTTTCCTCCAACAGGCATGCGTTGGTCAAATATCATATGACAAGTCCCTGTTTTGCATCTGCCCTTTCAACTTTTCTCCTATTTTCTTCTCTTATTGCTGATTCTTACCTCCTCTCTATTATTGTTGGTGCTCCTTTTGATTTTTAGAACTTCTCGAGGAGTGAAGGAGTTTACAAGTGTTATTGAAGCGATCAAATATCTCTCTACACTCGATTACAGGTAACTTGGCCTTTATTTATCACGTGTTAATCTTTGGTGCATGGCTTGTGTTATAGGGTGTTCACCGATTGCCTTACTTTCCCCTATCTCTAGTTTTGTGTTTTCAATAAAGCCAGTATATGTGGATTCAAGCCTTGTGTTTTTGTAATCATCATTAATGGATTTCGCTGGTAATGCAGCTATTCGACAAGAAGGGTGGTATCAACCTTCGTCAGCAGTTTAGCGAGCTAAACCACACTCATTCTTCAATCAAGGCAAGTATCTAATATTTTGGGTTAAGTATTAAAAAGGAGGGTGATTTACCCTATTGCCAAACGGCTAATTGAATGCCTTGAATAAATGTAGGTTTTGGTGCTCGTGGACTTCTAGCACTCTTCGCAAACAGATGTGTAACCACACTGCCATAAATCAGTAAAAGTCGAAATAGGTGACCGTCGACACTACACAAGCATGCGCTCGCTCTTGTGGTAATCCGAATGCCTAAACGTAGGCGTAAGATCGTTAAGGCCGGTCATGAGCGGTTTCATAGTCTAAGGCCGATTTGGGCCATGATGGGTGAAATGGGCCTGTGGGCCCCACACAAGTAAACCACACAAAAGTATGGAGAATATTTGGCCAGGTTGTGTAGCTCACACGGCCAAGGCCATTTCTGGGCCATGTGGGCCACACGGTTGTGTGAGCCCACATGGGCCAACAGTATGGACCTTGGGCCCATTTTCACTGTTTGACTGTTAAGGTTGCACGGGTCACCCAAGACGACTATGGACCTATTGTTGGGTCGGTAAGCATGGCTAGGCCCTAAAATTGATAAATGATTGTTATGCCCCTATGAGGTAAAATAACTATTATGCCCTTATGAGATATATGACTGTATTGAGCATGCCATTTTATACATGTTGCATACATGCATGATATTATGATATGTTGCATGGGGATGGGTTATTATGATTGGAGGAAGTGTACTATACTAGCAGCTCTGCTGCAACTACTGTTTAGTGCCGCAACCTGTGCTATTTCTGGAGTTTAGGAATGAGTGGGTTGATTTTATCCCCACATGGTGTGTAGGGCTGGACGAAGTGGTGTGTAGGGCTGGACGGAGTGGTGTGTAGAGGATGGATGGGTAGGATTTCTGATGACATATCTGTACTGTGACCGCTATTGAATTGGGCTAAAGCACACACTAATGCTGATACTGTAATGGGCTAAGGCCCTAACTGAAACTAAATTGTTACTGATACGGGCTTAGGCCCAGACGGTATTTGCCTACTGCATGATTTACTGTTCGTTTATAAAAGGGATTACACACTGAGTTTTCGTAAACTTACCCTTCTGCTTATCCGCGCAGGTTATCCCCTGTCTTATACGGGTCGGTACTGCAAGGGACTCAAAGGTGGCCACACAACTGCATGGACTTCCTTATTGGATTTTAATTTATACGTATTTTAATTTGGGTATTTTTATGTAATAAGGCCTCTTAAATTTTTTATCGTTAATCTGGGTTTTAATCTTGATTTTTCTTTGCTAGCAGTAGGACGCGAGTTTTCAAAAGATAAATGTTTTCTTTTAAAACGCCACGTTTATGCAACATGTTTAATGAGCTTCCTCAAGAAAGAACGTTTTCAAGTTAATAACAATTTGATTAACAATTTGCTAAATGAATTTTAACAATGGATAAGACATTCTATAAATTTCGTTAAGAACACAAAAAGGTTAAATATAGAATGGGTTTTTCAACAATATCATATTTTGCGAAAAACACTTCAATGTGACGTCGCCAGATTCGGCCATAACGTCTGGGCCAGGTTTGGGGTGTTACATAAAGCCTTTTTGTTAATAAAAATTAATAACTATTAAGTTTTAGGATTTTTACGATTTAATCTTATACCTTTATTTCTAACCCTTCACTAGAATTACTAGATCAGAACTTAATATAACTCTAATAGACTCGTAAATATTATAAAATAATATTTACTGACTCAATTATCAAAAATCGAGGTTTCGAAACTATCATTTCTGATACCATTGGAAAACTAGTTGTTATGCTGCTAGGGGCCCCGACCCCTAAAGTGGGAAATTTTCCATTAAAATTTTTAAAATTTTAAATTAGTAAAGTTAAAATTGCACTTTGGCCACCTAAGAATGATAAAAATTTAATTTAATCCTTCACAAATTATAAAAATATAGACTATTAAAATGGTGAAATTACATTTTTACTATCATAAAAATTACAATTTTATTTTGCCCTCCTAAATAAAATTTAGGCTTCATCCTTGAAAGCTTCATAAGGTGCCATCCGAATACTCAATGGATAGCTATTATTATAAGTGAATTGAACCAATGGAAAATATATCTTCCAACTAACCTCGAACTCGATAAAAGATTCTAAAGTTAACCTTCTAGAATCTACATTTTATACACATGTTCAATTCAAGTTCAAGATTATACAATTTATGGATTTCACAAGGATTTACCTGAATGACTCTTTTAGACTACTCGTCCATTTGAGGATGAAAGATCGTATTAAAATTTATTGCATTTTAAGGATTTATATGAACCAATTTAGTTATTTTTTCAAAAAAGGAATCAAAATGTAAATCCAATATATAATAAAGGAATCACCGTGATACTTTTATAGTTAGGTGTCTTTTAGTAGATCATATTCATTTTATTTGATGTCTTTTTAATTTAAAAAGTTAAACTTATTAAGGCTTCGTTTGGATGGGCGATTGACTGTGGTGCGGTGCGTTTAACTTACTTTTTGTCTCACGCTACAGTATCGCTACAGTATCTAATCTCACCGCCACCGCTGTTTTTACACTAACCGCAGCTAAACGCACCGCCCATCTAAACTCACTCTAAGTTTATTTCTTAAATAACATAAAATATCATTAAAATTAGTAAAAGTACATTTTATTTTTAAATTTACTTTAAGAAAATAAGTTTCATTAACATGCAATCAAATATACATTGAAGTGTCAAAGGTAATAATAGAATTGGATTGAAAACTTGACTGTTGAATGAATAAATATGTAGCGAAATCTCAAACTGGTTTGTGGAGTTAAAAAATTTTATTACTTATGTACTAAATAATTATAAAAATTAAAAGTTGAATTATTTAAACTTTTAAATAAAATATTATTTTATTGTTTAAATTATTCAACTTTTTTTTAAAGTGTAACAAGTACAGCCCAAACAAAATATAAATACAAATTAAGTCACAAATTGAACTACTAGACTAACGCTCACACACGTGATGGGATAACTAGGCTAAAACTCACACATGTGATGGGATTCAAAGACTTACATATATATATAATTATGCATAGTAAATCTCGAATCTAAACATTCATAAATTGAACAATTAAACCAAGACCTTATCCACAATTATTTAACTTTTTTTTAATTTAAGAGCTTGATTGAATATGTAAAAGTGAAACTTGTTTTCAAATTTTCAAAATATACTTTTTATATTTTATATTATTAAATATATTTATATATTTTTTACAAATATAATTATATTTTTATTTTTGTATGATTTATTTTTAATATTACTTTTAATAATTATTTTTACCTCAGAAACTTCCACGTCTATTTTTAATTAGAAAATCATTTATCAAAACAAAATAGTCACAAATACTATAATTTTAACATTTTAAAAGGCTTGAATTTTAAGAAGTGTTCATTTTTTATTTTCTAATATTAAATTAAATGATAAAATTGCCAGAAACTGATTAAGCCAAATAATATTCCATTCTACAATAATGACGCAAAGTACAACAGAACATTTGAAGAATGAAAATCATTCCATTCTTGACTGTAGAGAATGTTGAACAACTAAAGATTTAGGAAGGACCAAAGAAAAATCAAACTCCAAAAGGCCAATTAAAATTTAAAATGAAAAGAAAAAGGCTAAGATATTCAAACAGTGTTATTGCTCTTCTTGATTTGGTTTCTACTGTACATATGCAGAAAGTATAAGCATTTGAATTGGGTCTGACATTTGGGGGATCCGAGTTTTTTTACCATCATACTTGTTCAGTTCCCTTCAAAATATTGTACTTGCAAAGGGGGCATGTTGCATTCATCTTCAGCCATTTCACAATGCATGTTGAATGAAAATGGTGGTTGCAAGGGAGAGCATGGAGGTCCACCCCATCTTCATACGAGCATAGACATATACAGCATTCCTACAATGACGACCAAAAACAAAAAAAAAAGGACATTGATAGTAAAGTAATCGATCAAAGGAGTTGCATTCTTTCAAATATGTATTGACAAACATCAGCAGCGCCAAGGAAATCAAAAAGAAGGGCATGTGCCTGCCTACGAGATCCCTACTCTGCCTGTCAAGTCAACCCAAATGGCACATAAGGGACCAACTGGGGCTGCAACCCCCAAAACAAGGAACCTAAGAAGCTACCCAAGCAACCTCTCTTCACTACACCTTATCCTTACTCTGCTGTTTTATCCTCTTCCCTCCGGCACCCTCAACCTCCTCTCTCTATTTTCCAGGTGGTCAGACCACCCAAACAATGGCCACCTCTACTGATCTCAACAATAAGTAAGTGGTAAAAATCCAATTCAGTTGGATGTTGAGAGTCATTTTTTTGTTTCCTTTTTGACAAAAGAAAACAAGATGTGATAACTCATCACATTACTACAGGAGCATGATTGTTTGCCGTGGAATAGCCTTAAAAGAACAAATGTGCAAGACAGGGAGGGAATAGGACAACAATAATGTGATGGATCAACATCATTGCAAACAAAAATAGTAGTTCCATGATAATGCCGTAACTTACTGCATCCTCAGGTAGGAGTATGCGCTCATTTGCCAAATATCCACTGCTTGTTTCTATGGGAACCATTTTTCCTGCCCCCACGCTAGGCTTCTCACCAATGTTTATAAACTGAAATCTGTATTTTGGAAGAATGCTAAGATCTGCTTCAGATGCACCTTCCTAATCAATAGCACAAATAAAGAAGAAGCCATTACACTATGACCTATTTGTTTAAAATTTCTCAGTCAGTATAACTAGTAAGTGATTTATTCATACCTGGCCTGCAACAGCATAAAGAACTGCAATGATGCATGGCAAGCAGCAACATAAAGCAATCCCAATCAAACATGCCAAAACAACACAAAAGATTGCAAAGAACACATCAAATGCCAGAAAAACCACAGCCAACCTGCAGATATCGGAGATAGAGATCCTGAAGTCATTCTCAATTACACCATAGTACAATAGATGCCTCAAACAATAAAAGACAAGCTAAATCGTAGAAACTATATCTGAAAATATGGAATGGTAAACTAACAGCTAAAGCCTTTCTACCAATTCTCTTTTGATTCATTTATGGCACGGATTGAGAAACAGGAAAATATATTCTAATTATGGAGACAATATTGAAAGTAAATCATATAAGAGTGAGATACTTAATAACTCCAGTGCAATTTTTAAATAGCTCAAGAAATGAAGGCAGAAAACTCCTGCATAAATTTCTTGTCTCCATTGGGCTGAAATGATAATGAATATATGTCAAAACTGACAAATAAGTTGCTTGTCAAATAACAGACTTGGCATACCAGTACAAGCGTGGAGCCTGTTGTAGAAGGATATTGCCACCAGAAATTACCCAATAGAAGCCCACTATCCACCAGATAAATGATGCCAGGGTATTCACTGATTCACATCGTTTAGTTACACTGGCATTCACCATTAAACCAGTATGAGAATACTAATTCCACTATCTTACATCATAGTCACTAAAACAGAAAATAAATGCAAAATCTAGAGGGGATTGGGAAATACAAGAAAAAATTCACTCAAATGACAATATGGCAACAATTTTACATTATCAAAATAAATATCAATACTACTCTATGTTGTTAGTACATCAGTTGGAATGACAGTTAACATCAACTCAGTTTGTAAAATTACCGAAAGAAGAGAGAGAAAGAAAATAATAAAACTAGGTATATTTTAGCAATTTGTATTCCAACAATCTGGACTTGGCGCACACATCTTTTTATACCGTCATGGTAAAAATTAATTAGGGTATCTTCAGCTGGAAATTCCTCGGAATTTATCCAGCTAGACTCAAATCATGGTGATGGTCTGCGTTAAGCAGCTTCTTCAGTGTAGTTTAGTTGAAACAAAGACAGACATTCAGTTTCACTTTTCAGAGAAGAATAATTTTCTATCATAAACTTGAATGGGAGTTCTACATTTAGGGCATTGATACCTGCCTCAAAAATCACATTCCACCATTCAATAGTTAACCCAGACGAAAACCGCACACCATTTTCTCAATTCTCCATCTTGCATAAAGGGGGAAAAGGCTCCTTACTTCAATACTAGTTATTCTACCATTATGTAAAGATCAATGCTTAGTCTTTTCAATAGTTATCAGCACTTACTTTTCAGAAGCCATGGTTCTGGTTCTAGTATTCAAATACCCAAAGTGGACCAATTTGCCCCACTCAGAAATATTCCAGGAGTTTAAAAGGTTCCACACACCTTGAAACCAACTATCTTCCCGCGAACAAAAAAAAAAAAGTGGCATACTAGAACAAATGATAACACCAAAAGAAAGCCTCTCAATTCCATGAGAATAACTATAAAGATCATACAAAGAAAGCCTCTCAATTCCATGAGAATAACTATAAAGATCATACTCAAACCCTTATCTAATTCATCTAAAACCCCAATTGAACTAAAACCCTCATCCAATTTAGCACGAATAACCAAACAATGCTTTCTCCAATATTCTGACTTAAAAAGCATAAAAATAATTCATCCTCATTATTAACATCTCAAAAGATCAAATTGAACACCAAAGAAAAGAATCCTTGTAATTAAAAGAATAAGAGCCAAATCAAAATTGAAGTCAAAGGATAGTATAACAACAGACCTTGATTGATTCGAATCTTCATCATCTTCACTATCAGTAACATCTTCTCCTCTCTCCTCACGCCTACCAGATGCTCTTCTAGCGTTCCTTCTCTTGTATTCTAACCACACCAAGACAACATGCACCGAGCACTGCAAAGCATACCCACATATCCACACTCTAACAGGAGTGTTAGGCTTCTCATTCACCGTACAGATCAACATCACCACCGACACCACCACGAACGCCGTGTTCCACAGAATATCCAAGGCCACCACAGGCTTCGAGTACCCCCAGTCCGCCCGGCGCTCCTCCAACTCGCGTGCCGCGGTCTCCCTCACAAGCATGGACGCGCCACGGCGTCCGGTGACCCGCCCCAACAAAAGAGCCAGCGCGGAAGAGCGAGCCGCGGAGGCATCAGACTGGCGCATGCGGAGGAGGGGCGCGTGAGGATCAGACGCCGACGTAGTTGTGGCGTCGGATAAAGAAGTGGAAGACATGGGTGGGAATTCGATAGAGGGGATTTGTTAAAAAAAGTGGAGGGTTTTAGAAAAAGAAAATACACATATCTATCTGAACTACTATTAGCAAAAGAAACACTATCTTTTGTTTTTCTTGACAAAAAGGAAGGAAGGAAGAAAGCGAGAGAATCAGAAAAGAGAAAGCGAGAGGATCAGAAAAGAAGGGAAACTGAATCTTGAAAGGAAAGTTATGGAAAATTATAGAAAGAGATGAAGGAAGAGCTTCCAGTTTAGACTTCAATTTAAAGACCTTTTCACTTTGGACTTTGAGAGCTGACTGTTAGATAGATGGTAAAATGGCTGCCTTTTGTAATTGTTCCTTCAAACTTGATGCTGCTGCATCCCATATTCTATTTCTCTGTCTTTTTTTCAAAAAATAAAATTTTATTTCTATATTTCAGCAAAAAACCACATCTACGTGGAACAAAATTCAATAACCAAATCAACTCATTTATTAATAATTTTTAATTATAATTATTACACAAACACGATTTTTTTTAAAAAAATTGAATTGAGGAAAATATTTTTTATTACACACGAAATCTTAGAAATTAGGGTCTGTTTGTTTACCAGTAAAATATTTTTCGAAAAATAATTTCTGGAAAATGATTTACTTTTCTGGAAAATAATTTACTGAAAATATTTTTTGGTGTTTGGATGAAGCTGTGTAAAATATTTTCTGTTGTTTGGCAGATTTCTGAAAATATTTTCCGTAAAAGTTATTTTTACATATATTAATAAATTTATATACATATTAATAAATTTTTATAGTTTAAATTATTTTTACATATATTACAATGATTTATTTATAAATAAATAAATTAAATTAAATATATAATAATACTCAATTATTAAGCTACAATATTAACCTTCATAATTTGAAAACAACCAAAGTCAGATAAATTATTTGTAATTATGTTAAAAAAATAAAAAACAAGGATTGAATAATTATAAATTAGCTTTCAAACCACAATTAATACTAGAAATTAATAATATTATCCAAATGCATAATTAGTAGTACACCACATAATAACAACATTGTCCAAGTGCATAACTAAATATTACACCACATAAAAGTATCAATATCTTCAACCTTGAGAAAATTTTTGAAGCCAAATTGTTTTATGCTTTTTATTTTTAACTAAAAAAGCTTTGGCCTCGGATTCATGACTCACTAGATAATCAAACACAGAACACAAGAAGTCATCATGAAATCCTTCTTCCTCCATCGACATCACTTGTTCGTAAAGCTGTGGTGTCTTATCCGCAGTAAATTGTTCCAAAGCATTAGCAATTTTGCCAAGTTGTTCACCCACAAATTTAACTTGTTCATCAACGACACTTTCTTGAACATTTTTTCTTTTACGTTTGGATGTGCCAGATGAAGATACATTTGTTCTTACCTCTTCATCCTCTTCATTGTAGCAGTCTAGAGGCACTGAATCTTGGTTACCATCATCCAAATCTATGTCAGCAAATGTTCTGGCAAAACTCCCTGTTGCCATATCTTTGCCAACAACCAAAGCCATTTCATCATAATGATCAATGCTTTTATTCAAAAATGGTTCATACTTCTTGTGTGCCTGTTGGATATTATACACAATTAGAATAACAAGTATAAAACAATTGAAATATACTTAACATACATATACATATATTACCATCACTGCTGCATCATATGTCGCTCTATCACATGTGATCATTTTCATGTTATCATCCCATCCAAAACCACTTTCACCTCGAATTTTGCATATAATTTGCCATTGGTTTTTTACAGTCCTCAAATGATTTTCCACATGCTTCGCATCGCATTGGACTTGGAATCTTTCAGAAATAGCTTCGACAACTCGTTTAATAGAAACTGTTTTGAAAGTATTAGAAGGCTTATTTCCTTTCTGGGCCTCCTCTGCTAGAATTTCAAGAAAAACATGTTTCATCGGTTTTGTCCACCTGAATTGCTTGGAGGTCCCTTCTTTGTTGACTTTACCCATTCTACATTAATAATTGTCATTGTCAATCATTTCGATATCCAACAAGCTTAAAACATAATAAATTCAATATCTAACAAGCTTAACATAATCAATATTTAACAAATTCAAGACATAATAATTTCAAAATCCAACAAACTAAAATTTTAATATCATTATCCAACAAACATTAACAAAAAAAAGAACAATTTTAATACTAAAACATACATAACATAGAAACAACAAACCTAAGACCTAAACCTACCTAATATTTCTAGCCATATAATCAATCCACATAGTTTGTGCAATTTCGTCTCTCTTAGCAGACCATTCTCTTGCTTCTTCTCTTTCTTCTCGCTCCGTAAGAGTTGTCATTATCAAATCAGACTCAGACTCATCGTATAATCCTTGATTAAGTAAATCATTAGGATCAACTCCCATGATATGATTATGAATGATACAACAAACCAAAACTATATCTACTTGAGTTTGAAAATTCCAAAATGGTTCAGCATCTAATACACGAAACTGTTTCTTCAAAATTCCAAAAATACGTTCAATAGTGATTCGCAATGATAAATGTCGAAGATTAAAGAGTTCCTTTGCATTTTCAGGCCCCTGAGCACTAAACTCTTTTAAATGATATCAGACCCCACGATATGGGGTAATAAATCCATTTCGAATACCATATCCAGCATCAGCAAGATAATATTTGCCTACAATTTTACAAAACATAATTAATACTAATAAATTATGAGCTTATTAGAACTATTTGGTATTTAATGATAATTATTACCTTCTGGAATTCTTAATCCTCTTGGGCGTGAAAGTGCATCACTTAAAATACGAGAATCATGTGCACTACCTTCCCAACCAGCTAGAACATAGGAAAATTTCAAATCAAATGTAATGGCGGCCAATACATTTTGTGTCGTCCCCCCTTTACGGCTGCGAAATCTTCCTTCAATGCTAGGTGGAACGGATGCACGAACATGAGTTCCATCTAATGCTCCAATACAATCTTTAAAATAAGGATAAAACCTTCTATTGTTTCTGATTTCACTAGGAGTTGACTCATCAGGTGATCTAATAACTAGTTTATACAATTTCAAAATAGCTCTCAATACAATCATAAAGTAACGGTGAACTGTCTCAGTTGATCTATAATATCTAGATCCAATCACTCGAAACCTTACATTATGACCAATTATATGTAAAAATATCAGTACTTGCTCCTTAATATTCACAGATTTAGTTGATTGTAATAAATTATTCCTACTAAGAATATCACACAAATTAAAAAAGGCAATCGGTCTCATCCTTATCATATTAATACAATATTGGTCACCACTATATAAAATACTATTAATATAATTTTCTCTTTCATAATCTCGATTCACACGAGGGTGAGAAGTAATTTCGTTCATAGTTTTTAATTTTTTAATCCAAAGAGCCCCAAAAGCTAAAACTGAAGCCACGACTGCAGCAATTACATTTTGATGTTGACTACGATCCATCTACACAAAACAATGCCACACAAATATTTGATCACTACAAAAAAGGTGCAAGCTTTTCATAAGATCACATATATGAATAAAGCTACCATGACTAAAATGCATACATACATATATGAAAATTGATATCTAATACACTAGTAGCTCATGAAGATATCCAAAAGTCAAGACTTTAAAGATATATATTTATTAAAATAATTATAACGACTGAAATTATTTTTTATTAATTAAAAAAGTTGAAAAAAAACCTTTAATAATATCGAATTTTTATTAAATCTATGTTAGTATATATTATTTTAGGTTGAATTATGGTTACTATTTATTTATTATATTTAAATTTATGAATTAATGGTCAATATGTGCACTCAAAATTATTCATGTTGAACATGAATTTTTCTACTCGGCCAGCCTGCTTTGCATATTGTTATTGCCTTATTGGTTAAATGGTTGATATATTGGGTGGAACGATTTAAAATATGTCTGTTATTATAATGTGAATGAAATAATTCAAATTACTTAGAATATTTTATTCTTTAGAGCTTTGCAACAAAGACAAATTAATCAGCCAAGTGTGTATTTTTTTCTATTTTGGGAGTGGGGAGCTAAGGTATTTGTATAATGAATCATCTTTTCGGTAAGATTATATAAACTCGAGAATGATTTGAGTTGTAGTTCGAGAGATGAAAGCAACCAGAAGGGGACATTGACGTTAACTGTTAGTTAAATTGAGGAAGAAATGATGATTCTTAAAAATTTATATTTTAATTTGATATTATTTTATTATTTTATTTTTATAATATCATTAATTCATGCTAAATGTTATTTTATTTTATTATTTTTTATCTGATACTAATACAACTAGAATTCATGTTGCCCCAATAGAGAACTAGAAATCAACTAGCATACACCCAATATCAGTCTCTGATCAATACACGAGAGTTCTCAATACCATAGTGAATATGAAAATCTCAACACAAAAAAATCAAAGAAAAGCTGGAAATAAATAGTTAGAGAAAGATGATTCAATCTTCTAGCATTCTAATTGCACACCTCTCAAAGAGAATGAACATCCTATAAATAGAGCCAATAGCAAGAGAATTACTCAAGTCGATTTACTCAAGCATTACAAGGACAATTAGCACATATTTTGCCAAAGCAGTTTACACATACCTTATAGTAGTTATCCACACATGCTTTGCAAAGACAATGCATAAATAATTTACAGTTACATATGACTACCCTACATAGTAATCTGATTCACAAAGAAAATTTCACAGTAATCTAATTCACAGCACATACCATCGAATCGGCAGCAGAAAAATCTAACAAAAATTCCATTAAAAAACAGAAGAATTACCTGAAACAACAACAGAATCTTGACGAACAGCAACAAGAAGGTGAATCTAAAGAAAGATCAAAAGAAAAAAACCATTAAAATTTCAGGCATAAAATCGGCTAAAGAAACAAAGAAGGCATAAAATTTTTCCTATAAAACTAAGCACATCAAGTAACCACAAGTGTTTTCCCCATAAGACTAAGCACATCACAACACAATATATAGTTTACAAAGTTAAACACTGCACAGTACAAAACCATTGCTACAATTGAATAATCCCACAAATAAAGAGGAATCAAGAAGACAAGCAACCACAACAATCATTTAAGGAGAAGGTTAAGGATTACACAAGTATCTAGTTTGAAAGTTAAACACTGCACAGTACAAAACCATTGCTACAATTGAATAATTGCACATCCAACTAATTCAATTTATTAATTATTAATTATTTTTATAATTTAGTTGAGTTTTCAAAGCATTTAAACATTAAAAGATATATAATAATATCAAATGCGACTACCTTCCCAATTCAATTGGTTGAGCTAAAAGAGCATTCACTAATATATATGATAAAGCTCAGGTATGAGAATATGAAAGCATCAATTCATGAATGGGAGAAGGAAAATAAGGTGAGAGCCAAAGTCAAGATTTTCAATAGGAGAAAAGTGATGTGATCCCTACTTGAGATTCAAAGAACACATACTCCTTACTGCTTGAAAACTGTTTTGCTAAATCCTATGATGGATTGGTTGAAGTACAAAAAGAATTGGAGAAGACATTTGTAAATCAACAACAAGATAATGTAACTTCAATTTCATACCTATTCATTTTAGAGAAGAAGATAAAACGATTATCCAATGTTCAATCTTTCGAGTTACTTCAAATTTGATTAATTCAGATATTCGATGTAAACTATAATGAATGCTTGCTGGTCTAACTATGTGACAGTACTAATTAAGTTAGTGAACTCTTTTTATATGTTGATTTGACCTGCATGGACTTCTGCTTCATTTACATATTTAAGGTATATTTTTATGCTTTGACTAAAACTTTATGATCACTATATATATGCTGTTAATCCTAAAAATTTATGATCAATATATAGTATACATATAACACTATTATTTGCTAAACTACCTTATACACATAATAAATAATAAGGTGCTCACGAGTACAAAAAATGAAAAAGAAAAAGAACATGTAAATAAATATAGATGAGAGAAAACAGAAAGTCAAATATATAGTCCAAGTTCAATCCGGCCTACTTTTGAAGAAGTAAAAACATAAATTATGACATGAAAATGCACATGAAGGGGAAAAAACTTTCATTTTGGCTCTACTAATTACTTCATTCTAAACTCTTGGTAGTTCATTCATACAATCACCAAATCATGTAGTCCACATATAAAATTATATAGATAAGAATCCGCTTGCAGTTTTTGCCAACCATGTGTTTGTATCCTCATAAATCCGTTGATCCTTTGTAGGATAGACATGCCAATTATTAAGTAGTATCAACTTGCTACAGTGTGGGTCACTCCTTACACCAACCAAACAATCAATAAAAAACAAGCTTGAGATCAAGCATCATAAGGCATCTCTCTCTCATCTCTTTCACTAAGCTAAGATTCTTTGTTTTTTTTCATAACCAATAATCCTTTACTAGCTTCAGCATTAGAGAGTGATTGGAGTGTCAATTTCGATATGTTTTAGTTTATATTTTAATCTTGCAAATCAAATATAGCCCCTTAAATACCACAATAAGCTCGATCTATGCCAGTTCAAAGAAGACTCTAACATTTAGGCGTATATGTTAGAATTAAATTCACGACCACGTGTGTTAAGCAACTATTTATTCAGCTTACTTTAATGCATTATTTTTCGATAAATATGAATCACAAAAAAGACTCAGCAATGTAAGAACCATAAACATGCATTTCCATTCATTTAACAACTTTTTATCATTATAAATAGCTACATCTACGTCCTCCCATACTTTTGATTCTAATAGTATGACACAATATTTCAGCATGTCTAGAAACCATAGTTGCATGCATAATGTCTTCTTAAAAAAACCCCAAAAAACCATACAATTTGTGGATTAACATAGCTCAATTAGAAGAAACAGGGTTCATTTTCGACAAAAACTTCTTAAGGTCATTGAAGTATTTGTGAAATTTAACAACATTCGAAATATTTGTTTTTAAGGTAAGTACCTAGGTTGAAGGTGGCGACTGCTTGCTCGATGCGAATGAATAGCCTACTTTCTTTCGTGCCCAGGAGAATGGGAATTTTCCAACTGACCTTCAGAGATGGGAATCAACTTGCCTGCTTCTATGCGTTTTCCTTAAACACTAGTTCTGCTTTCGCTGGATTCTAGAAAGGCATTTGTTCTTTGACCCCAGGTGAGGCAACTCAATAGGAGCTGCAATAGAATCCAAATATGGCTTTGCTACTTTCAAGCTTGACTTTCTTCTTTCTGGCGTGACAGCTTCTTGTACTTCAAAATAAAACCCCTGAAAATCCCCCCAAAAAAGTGGTAACTAAGGAGCCAAGACCCGAAAAAAAAAGCTATGCAGGAAGAGGAAAATGCCTGCAAAAGAGAGAGAGAGAGAGGTTGCATGAGAAAGAGAGAAAGAGAAGGAGAAAAGAAACGAAATACCAGCAGCAAGAGAAGGGGCCTTACCTGGATGAAGGAGATGCAAGGGAAAATGTCTTACAGAAATTGAAACGGTAAGACATTTTCCCAAAATGTAAGGGATTTTACGCGTGAGTTGGAAAATGTTTTCCAAATGGAAAAGGTTTTCAGGCTACCAAACACTGGAAAATGAGGAAAATATTTTCCGGAAAACAAAATACAACCAAACAAACAGACCCTTAGTCTAGCCTTATCCATGAATAAGTTTATTTTTAAAATAATTATATAATGATTAATTTTTTACAAAAGTGCTCAAATAAGGTCTTTTTTATAAACTTCAACTCAATTTACAATAAAAAAAGTGAATAATAATGTTTTTATAATACAGAAAAACCTCTTTATAATGGTTACCCACTAAAACAATTTTTCTCTATTACATTCAACTTTATAGTAGAATTGACTTTTTATATTTTATTTTAACCTTCTATAACAACTTTTCATTTATAACAACAACAACTATTCTTGTAAAATACATTCTTTATTGAATTAGTTCTCTATAAAAAAACATAGTTTAAAATTTTAAGTAAAATTATAATTATTTCATATAAACAAACATATTATATATAATTTATTAAATAAAAATGGTCTTAATTAAAATATTATTTCAATAAAAAATTTAAATTTCACATGAAAAAATCTATTAATCATATTTTATTAAATGAAAATAATCTAGTGAAATTAAAGATACTAATTCAATAAACTATTAAGTTCCCTAATTAAATAGTTTATTATGAATTTGGAACATAATAAAATTATAAACTAATTACTTAAAGTTAATAACTCATGATAATTTAATTAATTTAATTTGATAAGTTATACTCTCTTTTTTAAGGGTAGATAACTCATACAAATTAATTGAACTTTGTTTTATGGACTTCATAATTCATCATGTGAAATCATGTAAAATAATAGCAATATTGCATACACATGATTTACATCTGGTAATTTTGTTTATTTAATTTTCACTTTGTTTCTTTCTTTAACTTAATTCCCACTTTCTTTATTTGATGAAAATTTACAATATAAATTCTATAGTAGGTTTATAATAATTGTCTCTCTATAACAACATGTTTTTATAGGTGTATAACAATCGTCTCTTTATAATATGTGAAATTTTTATAGATAAATAAGCCTGATATAGAGAAGGTCAACTATAGAATATATAATGGTTAAATCAAATATTACTTAAAAAAGTATAATTTAAATTTTATTATACAACATTTTGAAAAGCTCTTATTTAAGCACTCTTGAAAAATTTTAACCCTTATTCAATTATTTGTAGAAAGTTTGTTCTTCATTTCAACGCTTTTATTCAATTATTTGTAGAAAGTTTGTTCTTCATTTCAACGCTTTCATAAAAGTTTAGTGTAAAATTATATAATTAATTTGATAGTTTTTAATATGTTAAAATTATAATTAAGTTCATCTATTATTAGTATAAAAATATGTACATTAATTGCCAATTGAGTATTAGTTCAATTAGTATTGGTATTCTTGCTAGTGCAGGAGAACGTGAGTTCAAGTGCGCTAAAACGCATTATCCTCCTATTTAAAGGAGGGGAGGCGCTATGGGTAATTTTAGGCATCATATCAAAAAAAAGACTAAGAAACGTGATGCTATACTCATATAAAAGGAAGTAAGGCTCCGTTTATTTCACTGAAAATAATTTTTGAAAAATGATTTACTTTTCTGGAAAAGCTAATATTTTCTGGTGTTTGGATGAATCTGTGTAAAATATTTTCTGTTGTTTGGTAGATTTCTTAAAAATATTTCATAAAAGTTGTTTTCAATTAAACAAACATACATTTGAGATTTTTTTTCATTTTTTTATTGTTTAATTGAATTTATTTTTATCTATAATTTTATATTTTACATTGTTTTTGCATATATTAAAAATATTATGTTAAATTCAGATTCATTACAACGTCACTTTTTAATTACATAACTACTAAGTGAATATTTTTTATATAAAAATGTGACATCAACAAAATTGACAAAAAAATTTAACAATGTCAACAATTGGACTTAATTTTCAAATTTGAAAAGTAAAGGGACTAAATGCTTAAAAATAAAAGTACAAAGACTAAATTACAAATCTGTGAAGTGTACATAGACTTATGACATATTTTAACCTTTATAATACAAAATATTTATTATTAATATATTTATAATTGTAATAAATATTTATTATTAAAATATTAATATTAAATATTTTCAGTAATATGTGAATAAAATTATTTAAAATTATTATTTTTAAAATTTATTATTAAAATAAAATTGAAATATTAAATAATTTATTAAAATAATAAATTATATTTATTATATAATAGTTTATTATATGACTAAATATAAATAATTAAATATTTATGTTTGATAATATTGAAAAATATAATATTTTAAATATTTTTAAAAATAAAAATAAAATTTATTCTCAATATAATAATATCTTCTTGATTTAAGTTAATTTTTATATAAAAATAAAATTATCTATAGATGAGTTTTTTTCCGGAAAATAACTTATATTTTTCAAAAGGGTAAGTCATTTTACAGGAAAAATTGCTCATTTTACCTTGACCTGTAAATCATTTTCCGTTGACCAAACTATTTTCTGTGAAACAAATACAGGAAAATGCAGAAAATATTTTCCATAAAACTTTTTACATGTAAACAAACGGACCCTAAATAAATATATATATGTTCTTTAATTGCATAAAAATATGTCATTAAATAATAAAAAAATTAAACATATATTATAATCAAACTATTTATACTAATAATATTGTTTTTTTATATAATAATCAAATTTAATATATATTATGTGTTTATGTAAATTTTAATATATCAATAAAGATAATATTTTAGATTGATATGATAAAAAATATTAGATCAATTCAAAATTTTATATACATGGTAAGTACAAATATGTTGATAAATCTAATGGTTAGATTATTAAACTATTAATCAAATAAAAAGTTTTACACCGATATAAGTGAATCTATTCCTTAAATATAAATATATTTATATATCTATATCATATATATTTTTTCTTATAAAGGATAGACGAGCCAAATTAATATTAATTAAAGAGTTAGTTTATATTGTTTTTCATTCTACTTAAGATTCAATCTAACATAATTTTGAAGTGTATAACAATAAAGGTAAATAACTCTTTTGTCCATTAAATTATACAAAACAAATTATATAAGATTATCTCAAGGGTACTCGTGAATAGATTACAGACGGTTATTCCTCATTGCATCAATGATGGGCAGAGTGCCTTTGTTCTAGGTCGGCTAATCACTGACAATGTCGTTGTTGCCTTTGAATTGTTACATTCTTTTAAAAGAAGACGGGGCTATCAAAAGAATTTTGCTTTGAAATTGGATATGAGTAATGTCTATGACAGGGTTGAGTGGCATCTCGTATAGGCGGTCATGCTCAAGTTGGGTTTTAATGTGAACTGGGTTGACTTGATCATGCAATGTGTCTGAACAGTTCACTATTCTGTTATTGTGAATGGGGAGGCTAAGGGTTGTATTCTCCCATCACGTGGTCTCTATTAAGGTGACCTTTTGAGCTCTTTCATGTTTTTATTTTGTAGCGATGGTTTTTCCTCCCTGTTGAAATTGGCGTGCACTGATGGCCATTTGAAGGGGGCTACAGCCAGTCGTGGAGGATCTCGAATTTATCACTTATTTTTTGTAGACAACAATTTGATTTTTGGAGAGGCTACAGTTGAAGGGGCGAGTAATGTTGTTTGACCGCCTTCAGACATACTAACGTCCAGAGTATTAATATTGCAATAAACGATATATAAATGAGGCGGTATCTGCATGTATACAAGTCCAGTTGTAATATAGTTATAACAGAGTAGGTAAGTACTCAAAGAATCGTATCCAAGAGAGGCTAGTGGTAGATCAATTTTAACCTAAACACTAGAAGATCTAATTAATCTTCTAAATAAGTTATAGTATAAAAATATAAATAAAAGGGATTTTTAAGATTTTTATAATAGTAAAATATAATAAAGAAATAAATATCAAGAGATTGAAAAGTGGAATTAATCAAATTTGGTTATGGGTGATTAGCTTGCTTCGGTAATCTTCATCAACTGTTGCTTTGGATTTCTCATCAATCAACTAGTCGATATCCTAGCATAATCTTTCGATACATCAATTAAAGTAATGAGTAAAAAAGAACTACTTATCTTTCGACCTCACAGTCTAAACTGACTAGGGGTAAAGGTGTTCACAGATAAACAATACCAATTTTGGATTAATTCCTATCTTGATGATTTTCTAAGGTCGTCAAGCTAATGTTTATATTCTTCCTTTCCCAAACAATTGATCTGTTGAGTAACCCTAAAAAACAGTTAATAAATCATACCTTCACTCACTAATCCCCCAAAAAGGAATTAGTTTCTCATGGTTTTCATAAACAATATAGAATCGATATAAAAAGTAGACATGATAAATGAATTGAAAGTAGAGTTTAAGAAAAAGCCTAATTTATATTTAGAATGAAATCGAATCCACAAAGTTTGATTGTACCCACAAATCAAATCTTCCAAAATAAAACAAAGAACAATATGAAATAAATTTAAAACCTAAAAAAAGAGAAAAGTTAAACTGGAATTAAAAGAGAAATTCTAAGCTAAGTATTCGATGTCCTTAATGTGTAACAAATGAGCCTATTTATAGATTTTAGGTGGTCGTCGTCCTTAATCCTAGGTTAGCTGACGTTCCCGAGCTTTAAGTTTGATTGTATGGACCAAAACACCCCCTGACTTGTATTAATTCCCGTCTAGAGTCAATGTCGCAACATATTAGGACCTGTGTTGTGACATAGAAGTCAGTATAATCCTCTTCAAGATGTCTCCAGAGGTATGTCGTAACACCCTTAAACTATGTCACAACGTCAAAAACAGTTTCAAGATTTCTCCATTCTGCTCCTATGTTAGACATCGAACCCTCCATGTTGGACGTAATGACCAGTATCAGTTTAGCAAGCCTTCTAATGGTCTCCTGCACCCTTGCAAAGTTCATTAGCTTACCCTTGGGCCTCATTCGGCCCCTGAGATCAATAAAAGATTCAATTTGCACATTTTATTGAATTTAATTAAACTTACTAAAACATAATTAAAACCTAATGAAAATGCTTCTTTTCAAGCTCCTACAGTACAAAAATTAGTTTAATTTGCTACACTGAATTACGATAGATCAGATTCCCCCCACACTTAAATCATTGATTCTCCTCAAGCAATACAAACAAAAATAAGAAATAGAAAAAGTGACCCTTGAGCAAATATAATACAAGTATTGACTTTGGAGCACATGACTAGGGAGATCCTTGTAGCAGTTCTGAGTGAATATGAGCATTGCTCCGGTCAAAAAATTAATTTTGGGAAGTCTCTCATTTATTTTAGCTGCAACATAGAGCGAGGGATGCGTGCTAAAATTGAGACTGTTTGAAATGTTCGTAGCACAACGAAGCCTGGTAGTTATCTGGGATTGCCTGTTGTGGTTGGACGCAATAAAAAGTAAACTTTTTGGGCTGTTACGGTTGAACGGATAGGGCGGTGGTATAATCATTGTCTCTCGCAATGTGGGAAAGCTATCTTTATTAAGTCAATTTTGCAAGATATCTTGATTTACTCAGTGTCTTGTTTCTTATTTCCCAGTTCCTTTTGTAATGAACTGGAGCCTTTAATGTGACGCTATTGGTGGGGCAAGTTGGCTACGAGGAGAGCAATCTATTACGGCACGTTTGGTTCATTGTAATGGAATAAGGCTGTCATTGAATAGAGCTATAATGGAATAGAGCTGTAATGGAATAGAGCTGTAATCAGTAATTTAATTATTTGGTTGAATGGAATGGAATAGAGCTGTAACAGAATTCTTGTGTTTGGTTGAATGGAATAGATGTTGTAATAGTATAAGAAAAAAGACTTAAATGACCAAAGTACCCCTAGCAAAAATTTCGTTAGATAAATGATTATTGTTATTGTTATTAAATTTTAATAAAATTATTATTAAATATATTTTATTAAAAAATAATAAATAATTTAACCATATTTTAACATAATTATTATTAAATATAATTTAATAAAAAATACAATTTTGATAACATTCTTAATATAATTATTATATGAATTAAAAAATCATAATATATAATACTATAAAAATAATATATAATCTACTTTATTATTTTTAAATTGCAATACATATTTAATGCGCTAAAATATCATTAGTGAAACAAATAATTTAATTATTCTACTATAAAAAACAAAATATTAGAAGTAATGATTTGGAATTTTGGTCAATGCACGATAGCGCTCATCATCAGTTAAACCTTCTGCTATTATGTTGAATATAATTTTAAATCACATTCTTGAATGGTGACTAATCAACACCATTCATAACATTGGAATAAGGCATAAACATTAGAGGCAATGCATTTAATTTCACCTTCAACAATGATGTTGGTTGAGCTAACTATCCTTTTGGTGGTTGAGCTAACTATCCTTTTGGAGGAATCATTCAGACCGGGGAAGCCTTTAGGGATGAGATGTTGCAGTGTTAAGGTAATTATCATATGTTTTCTATGATAAAGGTTCCTTGTTTCTTTTGTTGTAATAAAAACAAATATTATAGACTTTGGCTCAATAGTAATACCATTGAATTGGTGAAGTTAAGATCATATCGATTTGATCACTTTTAACTTTTATTCATCGATATTAGCCATTAAATGGAAATTTTGAAGGGGGATAGGTTTCTTTTATAGTACTACATACACTCCTAAAGAAACTAAGTAAATTGGAGAGATTTGATTTGATATGATAATTTATCATTGAAAAAATAGGTTAAACAAAAATTAGTCATGTAGAAACATCAACTCGAGCTTCAAAATGATCGATTCCATTTCTATTCTGTTGTTTACTTCTCCTAAGAATAGAAACCTGAATCAAGAAAAAAAAATAGGCATAATGAACAGATAGAGCGTACATAAATCTTTTCATCTCTAATGGCTGTCAAAGCATTGATAGAAATAAATGGAACTTCATAACCATACAAAAATAATGCAATATCTTAACCGCACCTTATATTTGCTACATCAATGAATATACCATCTACTCCAAAAACATGTTTTAATTGCAAGCATCATACCTTAGGCCTTTCCATGCCACTTCCAAAACATCCTATCCCGAAAGACAAGGATGAGTACGCAGCTGCAATTTCTATAGCTTTCAATTTTGGAGGATTTTCTGGAACCTAAACCAATAAATTCACATATAAAAACTAATCCAATAAATGTAATTTTTTTTAAAGATATATTGTGGTTTAATTGAAATCTCGACCCGATTGGAGCACCCGCTTGCACGATTAAAATCCCAACACTTTTATCAGTATTAGCTTGATTACTATCTTGAGCAAAAAAGCAAAGAACTTTCATGCAAGCAGAGGCAGGACCTGCCTGTAAGCTAAGCATGAAAATGACCTTATTAGTACCCCAAGTATTGCAAATTGCAATAAATCTAATGTATGTTTCAAAGGCAGCCAAAATTATTTACTTGTGTCCATTTCTCTTTTTAGCTTACCTTATATATTCTAAATGAGATCTTTTGATGATAAATCTTCGAATTTAAGCAAGTAATTTAACATCGAACAAATTCAACTTCTATTATATGATTTATCACTTCTAGTTCTCACCAAGCATAAACCGTTACTGATTTCAACATCCATGCTCGGAATCAAGTAGACAATTAATGTTTCAAAAGATCGTATCCTATTATACTACTTTTGTATTAACAGAAAGAGATACAAGCAGAGACAACCTAACTCAACAAGGTCCATTTAGGATAACTAAAGCTTTCTTCATGTTAAGGGAATAAATTCCTGCTAGGCATATAAATCCAAAAGAATCTTATAGTGACGATGAGACATAACACTCCCAAGCTGAAAATCCTTTCATTAGGTGTTCTCCACCATACATTGCTGCTAATCCCACACGACCAAAGAGATGTCACAATTGTGGGAAAAAGTGTCTCATAAATTATATAGCCTCAAAGAGGAATGAACTAAGAAGTACAGTTTCATCCAGTAATTATCACCTTCAGTGCAATACCACTGCTGGAGGCTCCTATGCTATATTTCCTTCAGTGTCAACACAAATGACTCCCACAGTATCCATGATATTGTCTTCTGATGGGCCGAGCAGACATGATTGACCACCACTGTTGCCCTCCAAAGTATCACAAGTTTGAGCATGTGAGCCTGACATACAGATGCATAATTTCGGTTAAAAATATTGTACACGCTTATTGATATGAAATACATCTCCAAAATTATTTGAGAGGGCAAATCTTAAATGAAAATGATAAAAAATAAGTTATCTTTCATTAAATTCATCTATTTAGTCCTCGAATTATTATCTTTCATTAAATTCATCATAATTAAATGAAAAAGTTAACGATAATGTTAACTTACTAATGCGAATGTCATACATCAGTTCACATGTATTTATTATTAATATGAAATTATTTTATTTTATATATTATGTTAATAATTAATTAAAAAGTACAAAAATATTTTTAAAATATAATTATTAAATACCAATTAAAACAGATAAGTAAGCTATTTAAGATTTTCTCAAAAAGAAAAAAAGAAAAAAAAAGGTAAGCTATTTAAGATAAAAAAGAAAAAGGAAGTTGATATTTATCATTTATTAAAAATTAAAAGAAAGTTCCATGAATGGACAGAATGTTAGATATAAGGTGATTAATTAGAAAGTAAAAATTAATTATAAGGAATTTTTAAGGCTCCGCAATAGTGGACAGTAGAGGTGTTATAGGCTGGGCCGAATCGGGTTTGGATTGAGCTCAACTAAAAATTTAAGTCCATTTATTAGGTTTGGGCCCGACCTAGTCCAAAAAAGGGCTTAAAATTTTGCCCAAACTCGACTCGTATAAAAATGCTAAAATCCGGACTTAACCCGGCCCGCTGGTATTAATTTTTATATTATTTTTATATAATTTCTAAATATATATAATACATCAAAAATATTAAAAACATCAAAATAAATATTTCCTAACAAATTAAAAATAAATATTAATAAATATGTAGACTTAAATAACACTAAGATAAATATAACTTAACAAGCAAATGTCTCTAAAATAATAATAAAATTAACAAATGCCTTTAAAGTAATAATGAAATTAACAATAAAATAAGTTTTTATTCAATATCCAAACAATAACAATAAAATAATAGCAACATAATAGTAAAATGGTAGCAAAATAGGGAGAAAACAATAAGAAAATAACATTCAAAAATAAAAAAAGAGTAGATTTTTTTTGTCATTTAGTGAATTCGGGCCGGGCCAAAAATACCTTACCTGAGGCCTGACCCGTTTTTTAAACGAGTATTATTTTTTTGTCCAAGCCCATTTTTCGGGCCTATATTTTTGCCAAAATCTTCCCACATTTCGGGCGAGCCTTCGGGTTGAGCCATAATCAGGTCTAGTGGATAGTTAATTTGTTAAGCTTTATAATCTCGTTGTAAGAACCAGGTTGTAAACGACAGGGATGGTTTTTTTTTCTTTTAAATAACCTAAATTAATTAATTAATTAGGAAAATTATTCAAGTGAAAAGTGATATACGAAAATGACTTGAAACCTATAGTGTCTGTTAATGCCATCTGGCCTATTGGTGGCATCGCCCCCTCATCATTAGCCAATCTTCGATTTTTTAAAATATATATAAATTTGGGTGTCGCCACTTTGTCAGGCGACACCAGTGTGTATTTTTCAAAATACTTATTAAAAATATGGGTATTCAAGAAGAAAAAAATAAAATTTTAGTAGTTGTTGTTGGACTGTTAGGTAGCACCGGTATCAGTAAATTTTATTTTTTTGGTGCTGCCGGTGTGTTAGGTGGCTCCAATGTTAGATTTTAAAAAATATTTTTTTTGGTGCCGCCAATGAGTCAAGTAGCACCAGTATTTTTTTTATTTAAAAAATAGTTGTGAAAGGTAATAATAAGGAGACAAAAAAATCAAAATTTTTAGGTGGTGCTGCCTACGTGTTAGGCTGCACTGGTGGTCCTGCAGGGTTGTCAGACGGCTCCAAAAGCCTATATATACCTTATCCCTACTGCAAAATCTGTATCTGTTGAATTAATTGATTTTTTTTGAATTTTTTTTTGTTGAAGAGAAGGAAAGGGAGAAAGTTTTGTGATTGGTAGTAGAGGTGAGACTAGAAAGAAAAAAATTAGTGTTCAGAAGAAAAGGAGAAATTTTTTTCTTTTTGTATTTATGTTTTGGGGAGAAATTGTGATAGTTTTAAGGTATATTTTAGTTCATGGTGATTTAGTGGCGCCTGAACACCAACACATTTCATTTGCCATTTGGGCAGTGCACCATCACCTTAGAAAATATCACATTGCAACTCGAGCTCCTAGTTGATAGTTATACGATCATGGGTTCAAGTATAAATAGGGCTCTCAGTTGATAGTGGTTATGTGGTTACAGGTTTAAGTTGGTTATATTGTCAAGAGAACCCAGTTTCATGCCACCAGAAAAGGAAACTTTATAAACCCCATATATAAGTTTGAGATCATAATCATAGGGAAAAACAGGGTGAAATTAGTATCATTAATCTCATTGTCCAAAACCTACATCAATGGTTGGGGTAGGAGCACTTTTAGGAGAGGAGGTGTCGATTACGGTGTGCACAAGTTGAAACACGATTCGGTACGAAAGCGATTGTAGTTATTAAAGTCTTGCATGAAAGGAAGGTCGACTGAACCTTGTTTCGCTAAAAGCATATTTATCTCACGGGATTCGTGATAGACCCAGATCAAGCAAAGTTGAATATCACTTCTGATGGACCTAATTCAGGCAAAAGATGATGGAACCGGAGAAAATACTTATTGAACTACATTGGCAATTGTGTAATGTGATTATTCCAATTTTAGTTACTATTATTATCATATAAGTTAAAATGATAGTGATCATGTCTATTTTTCGATCAATTATTCATATAACTAGAAAAATAAATAAAAAGAAAAGTTGTTTAGTTCACTCAAAAAAGAATGATCTTTGTTAAGCTACAAAAATTTATTCGTATGCTATTTATATTGTATAGCGATGCTGCCAACTTTTTCTAAATAAGTTGTAATCAGAAATGAAATTCCGAATATCTTTGGCGGGTAGTAAATGATCAACCTTATTGTTTTAATTGGACATGTCACTCCAAGTATAAATGTGATATATATAAATATAAAACTCGAAAGAAAAAAAAAGAAATAGGGATAAAAAAATGGAAAAAGAAAAAAAAAGAAAAAGAATGATGGTATTAAAAAAGACCAAGAAAAAGAAACAGGACTTGGTCATTGCGGCTTGGTAAGAAAAAAAGAAAAGCGAGAAGAAAAATATAGAACCGGGAAGAATAAAACAAACTGGAAAAAGGAAAAAAATAGTGGGAGGAAAAAAGAATAAGGGGAAATCGTGACCAACATGTAACATTCTACACCCGACTTGACTACAAAGTTCGAGTTATAAGGCACTACATTCGTTGCCGGAGCAAAAATGATCGAATTAAAAAATTCAAGCCATTTAACATCCAAATGCAAATATTATTAGCAAACATTATGATAAGTATACATTTTTGGGTCTTGAAACAGCCCGCTCAACGGAGTCTTGTATTCAATTACTGTTTGGTATACAAATGGTAAAATTTAAGATAGAGGTGAGTAAGTAAATTAGTTATTATGTCTAAGTAGAGTATTCTAAGTGATTCGCCATTTGGAGAATCCCTGGTTTTGGCGAACACTAGAGTTTGGCGGACTCTTTTGTTAAGTATCTGCCCATCCCAAATGTTTAGTTGAGACTTAGTTAGAACGTAACTAGACTACTGTAGATGATTAAACTCAAAACTTGTTAAGTGCTCTTAATCATGGGAATTAAAAGTGTTAGTGGAATTATTTGATTTTTCCATTAATCCTTGTCTTCGTTGCTTAAGTATATAAGGATAGCGTGGTTTTTCTAAACACCTTTACATCTTATTCTTTCTTGATTTCCTCTATAAATCTTTGAAAAACCTAAGTTTAGAATAACATTTTCGAAGAAAAATTTTGCAGTGGTTAGCTATCATCTACATTATTACCAGCTTACTGGTAATTTTTGATGAACCCTTAAGATATTATTGAAGTAATTTACGTGTTTTTCGTACAACATGCATATATGTTAGAATGGTGTGTGAGGAAAGAAACTTCCTAATTTTAGATTAAGTGTTATTGATTGTTGCATGCATGTTAAGATTTGATAGAATGATGATCTGATATGTATAATTATTCTTCTTTTAGCTCAAGAAGCTAACGAGGGTCCCAGCGATAAAGGTAAAAGACTTGTTGTGTAGACTTGTACTAGAGTTTCTGGTGAGTTATTACTTCTATGTGTTGTAACTTCCATTGTTATATAAATTGTATAAGGTAAGTAACCTTATTCAATGATGCATGAATGGTATATGTATGGATAGTGGTCGTTTAGTGTCGTTAATTGAGTTTAGTCAGTCAGTGTTATGAAGTAAGCACCATCCTTCACGTTTAAGCCAATACCATCTATTTGTGATGTATGAGAAATGTTCTGTGGTGATAGAGAAGAGGGGATATGTTTGTGTAGCCACTAGTAGGGCAACTATATTGTAAATTGGACTGGTAGGTCATGATAAAACATGCTAGTATGAATTAGAACGATATAAGGAGTTAATGGGGAGTACACATGTGAATGAGACTATATGATATGTTTCTGACTCTGAATTCTGGGTATGTGGATGGCATGAGGATGAGTTTGTCTAAGTTGTGCTAAGTTGGTGTACTAATTTTGCTTGTGTTCTGTTAACACCATTGGGTGTATTATGATTATTATGTGAAACGCCTTCTAAAAGTTTTGGTATTATCATAAGAAATAGTATGTATGAATTCTATCTACTTTTGGGAACTCACTAAGTTCGTATGAACTTACCCCGTTGTCTTTTCCTCTCAGGCGTGCTGATAGAAGAAAGACTTTCTGTTGAAGAGACTACACCAAAGCACTAATGCTATTGTGAGCTGTTTGTTTTGTCTTGTATCATTCATGACCTTCGAGGGTGGTGTATAAATGTATTTTTGAAACTAATATGTATAATGATATTTTATTTTGTTAAGAATTGTTTTTAAAAGAATCTTCTTAATTTCAATGCCTGGATTTAAATTAATATACTTAAATTTGTAAAATTTTACAAGCTTCCACTGAATGATTTGTTTAAAAACTGGTATGATTTTAAGTGTGACACATCATACTTAGATCTAAGTGTTGGGATAGGTTTGGCGTGTTACATGTCTTATACGAGCTTACAAAAGCTCAAGACTATTTTGAGGTCAAACTAGGACTAAATTAAAAATTTTCAAAACATATCAATTGGGTCACACGATATTTAGGGCTTGATATCGCGATTTCAAAGACAGTAGCCAAACTTCCTAACCTGAGGACCAAATTGCAAAGTTTTCAAAAATGAAACAAGGTTGATATCGTGGTATAAGGGGTACGAGTATCGCGATTCGAGACTAGTCCACTAAGTCCTTATAAATCAACCTGCAACTTCGCAATTCAACTACCAATACCAAAATTCATTCTCAACCAACACATATAACTTTCCTTAACATTAATTCATTTACTTATCTATCTTATATAACATCATACCATAGCATCATTACTAACTAGCAAACCAATTAGTACCATTCATTTTAAACCTACATAATCATACTTAGAATCAACAAGTCTCTAACATTATAACCATTTCCAACATTTCAAACATTGCTATTCAATCGTATTTCCATTACATAAATCATACCTTAAACAAACTATGGCAAACCATATATATATCAAACATATCATTTTTAAGACACAAAATTCAACATAACAAAACCTATTGAGTACATGCCAATCTAACAAAAAACCGAAAATAAACAAACATGGCTAATTCTAAGACTATTAATTGGATGTTGAAGTCGATGCTTGGGATCAATAACTGAACCTAACTTGTACATGGAAAACAAATTGTACAATGAGCTAGTTGCTTATTTGTATATCTATGAATCAAGATAATATAAGCAACTTATGCAAATGCATACATTTAATTCAATTCCAATTCATAATATAGTACACATGCAATATATATACCAAGTTCTTCCATTATCTCATTTCTTATACTTTCATATCAATCCACATTAAAATTCGCAAGTTTCATAATCATTTCATTCTGCCATCATATATACTTACTCAAATTTCATATCACAAAATTCATCATATACATAACCATTTAAGTACATAAATTATAAGTATAACTACTCAATCTCATTTTCATTTCCTTTAATCACTTCTGAGCTTATAATCTTATTGATTCAATTAGCCCTCAAGGCTTGTTTTTAGCTCATTTCACATACTGCCGTATTTTATATTTCATTCACATTCCATTTCATCCATTTACCATTAAACCAAATCACATGTTTTTAACCCTATTAACTTGACACGAACTCGGTACGGATGCACAAATCCATCATTCGAGTTACCCAGCAACGATGGTTCTATAACGATATATAATACCATCCTGTTTGTTCGACAACAATGATTTTTCTCAACTCAATCAATTAGTCACCTTGTGTTTCCTGAAAATGATCACTTATTATATATAATTGGAACGACGGAAATGTGCAAGTGTACACAATCGCAACAAGTAATAAAGTGACAAGTAAATGTCGAGTTATCGTACCCATAGGGACTGTGAAACGAATTATTTATGAATGTTGTTTAAAACACTTTGGTGAAGAAAAATATTTTTTTTGAAGAGGGTGATTAAAAGCTAAGATTTTAAACTAAGTAAACTAAATAAATAAATCTCAAATGCACGATTTCAGAATATGATTTAATCAAGATGACATAATTGTGTTGGATTAATTACATTTCTTTAATTTAGAGTTATTAAACTCATGTTTATGTTGTTATGAATAAATTCACGGCAACTCGGTAATTTGCTAACTTTTGAACATACTCACCTACACAAATCCATTCATCTCTTAACATATCCCTATGCTAATTCAAACGATTAAACAAATTTTAATAAGAAAACATGTTATTGCACATACATACTTATTAAATTGAACTAATCTCTTGCATATTCCTATGTCAATTCAAACGATTAATTAAATCTAATAAGCACATAAGAGACTATGTGAGGTAACAAGGTATCCTTACCTTGAAACAATTTAATCACAATAATCTTGCAAGTTATGCAAGGCAAATGTATCACCAGATACAATGCTAATTTAACCTTCAGCTACCTTAGAAGAATAAACATGCACTGATTAAGTATTGTGTCAATTAATTAAAATTTCAATCCGTTTAAATAACTAATTCATTAGTTCCCTCACAATTATAATGCAAGAATAACTTAGGCATGATTTTACTTAATCAAGCATTTTACCGAGGCCTATAACAACATAAACATAATTTTAATAATTTAAGAGGACGAAATGAAATCAACCCAATAGGAATTAAATTCAAGCTAAGTTGATTAAATTAACCATTCCAACAACGTAAATATTCATAGATGTGTTCATCACAAAAACAACAAAATTTAAGAGATAAGAAACAAGAATCAAATCCAGTGTTTTTCCGTGGCTTGACTAGGTTGCTCCGTTCTTCCTTCTTTGTTGTCCTTGCTGATCAAGGCTACTATGAACACTCAATTGCTGCTCCAAAATGGCTGAAGAAGATCCCTTTCTCAAGAGGAGAAATTGACAAAAGAGAAAGGAACTTTGAATGGGAAAATGAGAGAAAGTGGAGAGAAGAGAGAAAAGATGTGAATGAATGAGATATGTTTCAAATGATCAGCTTAAGGGGGTTTTTATAGCTGAAGAGGGCTGCTAAAAATAACTAAAATTAGCAGCCAAAGAGCCCTCCCTTGGCTGGCCACACATGTGGCAAGTTTGATGATTTCAAACTTGTTAAATTAAGCTTGGGGCAAATCTAGAAAGCCCCCATTTGTGCAGGGGTTTGAATGTTATTTGAACAAGTCTTTAAGGGCCTCTCTGCAAGATAAATAATCAGCCAATAAGCTGATTTGGGTCAGCACATGGGGCGGTTTTGGGTTGTCCATTACTTGGTCAGTTCGATTACTTGGTTCGGCTTAACTAGACCACTTTTCATAATTTATTAATAATAATTTATTAACCCAAATTAAATTGGATATAAATTAAAATTAATTATATTATGAATTAATACAAATAATTTTGGACCATCTTAGGCTGAAAATGAATTTGCCTTGCTACTTCAAATTACTTCTCGATTTTGTGCTTCTAGCAGTGTCTGCCGAGCCATTTTTTGCCCTTTGTGCAAATCTGTCGAAAATAACCAAAATTCACCAAAATTAATTATAAAATTAATTAAAATTCAACATGTTCATATTTTAAGTACAGTTTAATTATTTTGTAAAAATTAATTATTTACTGACAGGAAATTTATCGAAACTACATGAATTTAAGTTAAAAAGGGCATGAAAAAGTGTGTAAAATTGTGTTTACAATAATCTACTGTCTCGGGTTGCCCGACAATGATGGCTATCCATAATACTCTGACCCTATGCCATGCCAATTATATTCGATTTAGTCCGAACAACTCATAAGGTATTAAACTTCCAATTCAGTACATATAGTTTAATTTACAATTCCTCAATCTCAATTAATCATTATTTCATAATTTCAAAGCATCTACAATATGTTTCAATACAATTTCATGCCAATTATCATATATCAAGTGAATCATAAAAATTTTATTTTATTCAATTGAGTCCATGTCTCAGAAATCAATCTCAAATACATTGATCAACTCAAGTAATAACCAATAACTTTTCATGTAGTGCAAAATGGCATGCATAACTGGAAAATAAATAGTTCTTGAATCATAGAAATATAATCTGGAAATTCTGAGCTATTCGTCGACAACTTTGGATTTTCTTTTCCCTCTCGACGAATCTAGGTCAACGTTAGCTACGAATTAACATAAAAAATAGTAATATTAATAATCAACCAATTCTCAATAAATTACCAAGTTATACAAATTTAGTCCCTAAAATCAAGATTAACCTAACTTTCAATTTAAAGCTCCATTTTGAAATTTGATTTCACTATTACTCATTAGGGACCTCTTATTTACTATTCTTGCTTTCAATTTTATAATTTATTTAATTTGGTCCATAATGTATGAAATTATCAATTAAGTTTTACAATTTAGTTCTTTTTCACATCTAAGCTTAAAACCTATCAATTTAACACCTAAAACTTTCAATTCCTAACAATGACGTCTTTCAAAATTTTAATAGTTTTACAAATCAGTACATGGTCCAGCTAAATCAAGCTCTCTTGACCTCAAAAACATAAAAATTGCAAGAAAAGGACTAAATTACACTAACCAATTTGTTGATTAAAACCTTGAAAAACAATAATGGCATCCCTTCTTTAGGTTTCGGTGCTTAGGCTATTTGGAGAAGATAGCAAACTTCACTCTCCATCCACAAAGTTTGTCTTTTATAGTTAGATTTAGAATATAATTAGTTGATTGACCTTAATTCAATTATAATACTTAATTTAATTAAAATAATAATATCATAATTATATCGTCCACATTCTAATGTTTATACATGGTTTAATTACTATTTTAGGCCTTTGGTTAATTGTAGTTTAAGTCTTCAATTCACTTTCGAATTAAAAAGCTATAACAATTGGACTTTACAATTTAGTCTTTGGGCCATAATTAAACACTAATTCTGCTAAATTACTTATCCAAAATTCAATTCACATATATAACAAATAAATAAATATTTTTATTAAATATTTAAGGTTTAGGGGTTAGGCGAAAATGAGGTCCCAAAACTACCTTTTCTGACACCACTATAAACTGGGTTGTTACAATTCTCCCCCTTTTAAGAAATTTAGTCCTTGAAATTTACTTGGAAAGAGGTGGGGATACTAGGATCTTTTTGTCTCTTCTGGTTACCAGGTCACTTTTTCTACACTATGACAGTGCCATAAAACTTTCACAAGTGGCACACGTTTATTCCTTAACTTATTCACTTCTCGAGATAAGATTTCTACTGATTCTTCTTCATAAGACAAATTAGGCTGAATTTCAATTTCCTTCACCAAAATGTCATGAGATGAATTAGAACGATACCAATTGAGCATGGATACATGGAATATGTTGTGACTATTGCGATTCCAGTGGTAGGGCTAGGCGATATGCAATTGGCCAAACTTTCTCAATGATTTCATATGCCCTGTTATACCTAGAACTCAATTTCCCTTTATAGCCAAAACGTAAGACTTTCTTCCATGGGGAAACCTTCAGGAACACTTTATCAACCACCTAATACTTGATATCTCTCCAGTTCAAATTAACATATGATTTTTGCCTATCAGATGTTGCTTTTAACCTATCCCTAATAAGCTTTACTATGCTTTCAGTTTCTTGAATCATATTCACTCCGACAATTCTCCTTTCACTCAATTTTGACCAACAAATAGGCATTCTACACCTAAGAACATATAAAGCTTCATACAGAGCCATTTGAATACTCGACTAAAAATTGTTATTATACACAAATTTGACCAATGAAAAATAACGTTCTCAGCCAAATTCAAAATTAATAACATAGGCTTGAAGCATGTCTTCCAATATTTGAATTACTCATTCTAATTAACCATCAGATTGAGGATGGAATGCTCTGCTGAATTTCAATATAACATCCCGAATTAGGGTCTAGTCAAAAAAGTGGTTTTGAAACCACAAATTCGAAGTAGAAATAATTATTTTATGATTATTTTATGATCCATGATATGATTTCATGTTGGTGTGAAATTTCCATGAAGAAATTTTATGCCTAAAGTGTCCAATTTGAAGTTAGGGACTAAATTGAATAAGTTGTAAAACTTGAGCTCTAGAAGCTTTAAGCATGAAATTGCTATGGATTATTAATTAGAGTTCCTTAAATATTAATTTGACCAAGTTCTAAAATTTTGGACAAAAATGGGCATGAATAGGAAAAATTTGAAAGAAACGCCTTAAGGGCATTTTTGTCATTTGGTTAAGAAAAGAAAAAAGAGAAAAAAAAAGTAAAAATTGTGTCCATCTTCCTCCCTCATTACTGAAAACCCTAAGGAGCCATAGCTAGGGTTTTGTTCATCCTTTCAAGCTCAATAGTAAGTACATCCTACCTTGTTTTTTATGTTCTTTATGTTTTTGAGATCCTTGAAGCATGATCTAGCTATTTCTACCATTATTTTGAGTTAGGGTTCATGTTCAAAAACTTACCCATGTGTGACATGCATGACATTTTATGTTTAATGGAGGAATATGAAAGTTTGATATGTGTTTAACATCTTTTACTAAGTGATTTTTGATGGAAATGCATGAAAAGGACCTATTTTTTAAAGTTGTAAAATGGATAGTAAATATGTGAAATTAAGAAAAATGTGGGCTGCTAGGAAGAAAATGCATGCATTTCATTTTACGAGCCTAAGGACCAATTTGTAAATAAGTGAAAAGTTAGGGTAAAAAGTTAATTTTACCAAAGTATGTGTTAAGGGTCGATTCGAACAATGTGTGTATTAAATAAGTTAAATTTGACATTATAGATCAAGAAAAACGTGATTTGGATCTTGATCGGGGGAAAAATAAAGTTTACGAAGACTAGGCTCGTTTTCATCATTTTGTCTCGAGGTAAGTTCATATACAAATAACGTGATGTTATGTTATATTTTCAATGATTGAATATTATGTGAATTTAAATTTTTTAATGCTATTATGAGTTATGCTTTGATTGCTCAATGAGTAAGTGATTGGTATTATGGATATGGAGATCGACATTGTGAGCAAGCTTGACAGAGATGTGATATCGAAAAATCTCGTTTGAACCTTAGGAATAGTTTAGGATATAAGTGACATGTCACTAGGAATGATGTGATTTATGAGCTCATGAGATATGTGATATATGTTTATGTGGTTCCAAGTGCTGGTCTTGTATGTCCTACCGGTGGCTGGGTAATCCAGCATGTGTTGTGGATACCTGACAGCTTGTGTGAGCAGCCTATGTAGCTATGTCATGACCGACAGCTTGTGTGAGCATACCCATGAGTAGCTCGAGAATGAGCATTTATATGTTATGTGTTATGAGGTAGCTTTAGCTACGTATGTGGCACTTATATGCAAGCTTTCCGTGTATCCAATAGTATTTTAAGTGTTCAACGGGTAAATTATCGAGTAACTTGACAGAAGACCCAAGGGGTAAGTCAATGAGAAGAATGAGTAAGAGATTATGTTATGAGTTGACACAGGTATGTATATCAAACTCATGAGTAATGCCTTGGTATTTGTTTAACTTATTACAAAGTTGTTTATGTGATGAGTAAGTTTAAGTGATTTGATGAAATACAAATTATGTTTATTATGTTAAATGTATGTTAAATACTTGTTTAGATAGCATGTTATTTGCATATGGACTTACTAAGCTTTAATGCTTACCCCCTTCCTTTCCATCTTTTATAGTGTCGCCAAGCTAGCTTGGGGATAGAAGGACGTCGGAGACTTGATTGCACTATCAATTGGACATTTTAGGTATAGTTAGTCTCAACATTTTGAGTATGGCATGTATAGGGGACTTGGTCATTTTGTTATGTGTCATATTGATTAGCCAAATGAGTTGGCTTATGATGGTATTATGATTCATTTTGTATAAGGCCATGAGATATGGCTTATAATTGCTCCTTGGGTTGTAACCCTAATTGTTTATGCATAAATACAATGTATTTATGCTATGTGGTGTGGTTGGTGGTTACTTGTTGGTAATGGATGTGATAAATGGCACATATGCTTAAGGAATGAATTGGGATTAATAGGTATGACCATGTTCATGGTATAATTGAGTAGGTTGAAGGTAGGTTTATAAGGATGATTAAATATGAAATTAGTGTGGAATGCCATATGAAAGCATGATGGTTTGAGTATGTGATATGTTGACATTACAAAGTAATGGATTAATCATGATTGTGAGTATTTGAGTGACTAAATATACTATGTTGCATGATATCAAAAATGTATAAGTGAGTGAACATTTAAGGGTGGCAAATGGCTTGGAAATTAGCCTAGAATTTTTCCACACGGGTAAACACACGGGCATGTGTCTAGGCCGTGTGTGACACACAGTCTTCCTCATCGGTGTGTGATTCAGCCGTGTGTCCCCTGCACCCTAATTAGGCAAATCAGAATGCCCAGTAGTAAACACACGGGCAGAGACACGGCCGTGTGTCTCAGCCGTGTGAAGGACACGATCCTAGGACATGGGCGTGTGCCCAGGCCGTGTGAAGTCTGCACTTAATTTTTTAGAATTTAATTCGCCACACGGTCTAAGCACCGGGCGTGTGACTTGGCAATATGACCCTAATTGAGTTGATGACGTCATAAAGAGAGAGTTACACGGGCAGAGGACACAGGCGTGTATGACTACACGGCCTACCCACACGAGCGTGTGACCCTGTTTCATGAAAATTTTCTAAGTTTTCCCAAAGTTTTCTAAAGTTCTCAGTTTAGTCTCGAACTACTCCTGATGTATGTTTTGGGCTTCGTAGGCCCATATGACGGACAATTTGCATATGTATGAATGGAATTGAATTGAAAGAAATTTTATGGCTCGGCTTTGTATGCTTGCTTGTGTTTAAGTCCAGTGATGCCTCGTATCCTGTCTCGACGTCGGACTCGGGTAAGAGGTGTTACATTCAATCTTATACCAAAAGATTCGTCCAATTGTTTCCATAATCTCAAGGTAAAATGAGGGTCTTGGTCGGAGATAATAGACAAAGGCACGCTGTGAAGTCTAACTATCTTGTGAATATAAACTTCAGCTAGCTTTTGAAGTGACCAATCAGTTCTCACTGCTAGAAAATGAAAACTTCGTTAGTCGATCAACTATTACCTAAATGGCATTTATTTTATTTAGTGCAGTTGACAAACTAACTACGAAATCCAGTATGATTCGTTCCCATCTCCATTCTGAAATAACTTGTAACAAACTAGTCAGAACTTGATGTTCGGTCTTCATCCATTGACAAGTTAGACATTTAGTGGCATATCAAATGATTTCCTTTTTCAATTTGAGCCACCAATATGATTCTCGCAAGTCACGATGCATTTTAGCACCACCAAGATGTATAAAAAAGGGGCTATCATGAGCCTCATGTAAAATCAATTCTTTCAATTTAGCAACATTAGAAACACATAACTAATTACGGAACCTAAGGTAATCGTTTTCATCTATGCTTAAATTTTCAACAATGCCTTACTGGACTAGCTCTTTTTTCTCAGACAACTTAGCATCAATAAGTTGTGCCTCCTTTGTCTGCTTAAAGAACATGGGTTTGATTCTCAGTTAAGCTAACAGGTTGCCATCATTGCCAATACTGAGCTGAGTAAACATTTGTAACAGCCCAATTTTGTGTCTAGTCGGAGCAGTGGTTTTAGGACCACAAATTCGATGCAAAAAAATTTATTTTTCTTATATTTTTATGGTCTACAGTTTTATGGAATGATTCTGTGAAAATTTAATTCAAAAATTTTGACATTTGAGCTCTCAATATAGCAAAAAGGACTAAATTGCAAAAAAGTGCAAAACTTAAGTTCTAGAAGCTAGAGGTGTTTAATTGGTATGAAATTTTAAATTGAAGGTCCTTAGATGGTAATTAGACCATTTGTTAAGTTAGTGGACAAAAATGGACATGAAGTAAGAGAAATTTTATGTTTTAAGAAAAGGGCATTTTGATCATTTGGTAATTAAATGAATTAAAAAGCAAAAATCAAGCCGAAATCTTGTCCATCTTCTTCTCCCATGGCCAAAATTCTCAAGAGAGGACATAGCTAGGGTTTTTTCATCTTCCAAGCTCGATTGTAAGTCTGTTCTAGCCCCGTTTTTAATGATTTTCATGTTTTTGAGATCCTTGCAACCTAATCTAGCTTATTCAAGGACTAATTTGAAAGAAAGATGAAGTTTAAAATTTTAACCATATTAGATATTTGTGTAGTTTGAAGTCTAATAGTAGAAAATGCATGTTTGGTGTTAGATAAACAACATTTCTAGGTGATTTTTGATGAAAATGTCAAAAAAGACCTATTTGTAAAAGTTACAAAAATGAGTAGTAAAAGTGTGATTAAATGAAAAATGTGGGCTGGTATGAGTGTGAAAATGGTTCGGCTAGGCTTGGGTTTTGAATAAATTGAATATATTTCATTTTACGAGCCTAGGAACTAAATTGTAAAAATGTAAAACATTAGGGGTAAGAATGTATTTTTTGCCATAATATGATTTTTGGACTGAATTGAATAATGTGAGTATTAAATAAGCTAAATTTGTTATTATAGATCAAGAAAAAAAAAGGTTTGGACCTAGATCAGGGGAAAAACGAAGTGTTTAATGATTAGGTCTCATTCCTACTATTTTTGTACCGGGGTAAGTTCGTATGTAAATAATGCATTGTTATATTTATGTTTTAAATGCTTTAATATTGTATGAATTGTGATTGACTCTTTGGATGCATTCAACAAAGTTTTTGACAAGCGAGAAATCCTAATTGAACCTTAGGAATAGAATAAGATACGAGTGACATGTCACTAGGAACCTATGTGTATATACGATTATGTAATCCGGGTGCTGGTCTCATACGTCCTACCAGTGGCTGGGTAGTCCGGCATGTGTTGCGGATACCTGATAGCTTGTGTAAGCAGTACTGTGTAGCTACGTCCTGACTGACAGGTTGTGCGAGCAGGCCCGTGAATAGCTCGAAAACGAGCATATATATATTATGAGATGTGAAGTAGCTTTAGCTACATATATGGCACTTATGTGCAAAATTTCTGAGTACCCATTAATATTTCGAGTGTTCAATGGGAATGTCAAAGTTGTGAAAGACTATGGTTATGTTTCGAGTTGGTACAAGTATGTACGTAAAACTCATACGTAATGAGCTCGATATGTGATAAAACCTTGGTAAGGTTGTGATTGAGTAAGTTATGACTAATAAGATTTTAATAACATTCATGCTAATTTTCATCATGTTAATTGTATGTTAAATGTGTGGTTATGATGCTTATTGTTTACAGAGGAACTTACTAAGCTTTATAGCTTACTCCCCTTCCTTTCCTTTGTCTCATAGCGTCACCAAGCTAGCTCAGGGATCGGAGATCGTCAGACATCCACTCACACAATCAACAATTATTTTGGTACCAATAATTTCAACATTTTGAGTTATGGCATGTATAGGGGACTTGGTCATTTTGTTATGTGTCATAATTGATTTGGCCAAATGTGTTGGCTTATATTGGTTGAAAGTTCATTTTGTATAAGGCCATTTGGAATTGGCTACTATTGGTATAAGCAATTTATATGATGATGCCTTTCATGGATGTGAGAATTTACTTGATTGAGTTGATAAGTATATGTTGTTTGTGCATGATAGATGGTAGCATGTGAATGATGTGTTGATATCTTGGTTGTGGCTGGTTTGGTTGTATGTAAGTGTTTGGATTGGTGCTATGTTGTGTTGTGTAGGTGTGTGCAACAAAGGGTGGCAAAATGGCTTGGTAAATAGCCTTATTTTTGTCCATACGGGTAGGCACACAGGCGTGTGTCTAGGCCGTGTGTGACACACAGCTTGCCCCACGGGCATGTGTTTAGGCCGTGTGTCCCTTGTGCCTTAATTTTTCAAAATAGAATGCTCAGAATTGAGCACACGGGTAGAAACACGGCTGTTTGTCTCAGCTGTGTGGATGACACGGCCTCAGGCACGGGCGTGTGTCCTGAACGTGTGAAGTTTGCACCTATTTAATGAAAAATCATTAATTTTAAATCGACTACATGGCCTAGCACACGGGCGTGTGACTTGGCCGTGTGTCTTCAACTTGTTCTTGGGTGACAAGCAGAGAGTTACACAGGTTAGGGACACGGGCGTGTGTGAACACACGGCCTGCCCACACGGGCGTGTCCCATACCCACACGGGCGTATGACCCCTGTTTAATGAAAATTTTTCTAAGTGCTGCAAAATTTTCTAAAGTTCTCGATTTTGTCCCAAACCATTTCCAAAGCATGTTTTGGGCCTCGTAGGCTCGTATTAGGGACTTTATGATTAAAAAAATGGCTTTAATTTAGACGAAAATTCATGGCTCGGACATGTATGTTTGCTTGTGTTTAAGTTTGGTAATGCCTCGTACCCTATTTCAGTATCAAATACGGGTAAAGGGGTGTAACAACATTACTCACAATTCAATCGCTGCCTTCCTATTCAAAACATTAGCTACAAAATTTGCTTTTCCAAGATGAAAATCAATCACACAATCGTAGTCTTTCAACAGCTCAGCCCAACAAAGTTGTCTCAAATACAACTCCTTTTGGGATAAAAGGTATTTGAGACTATTGTGTTTGGTATAAATATGACACTTTTGTCCATACTGGTAGTTCCTCTAGATCTTTAACAGAAACACAACAACAAACTCTAAATCATGCATCAAGTAATTGTGTTCATGTGGTTTTAATTGCTGAGATGCATATGCAATCACCTTACCATTCTGCATCAATGTAACACCCCAAACTCGGCTAGGAAGGTTTGACCCGAATTCGATGTGCCACATTATCCACCGAAGTGACTCTCTGTTAACTTTTAACCTAACCTCTAACACCCCATTTATACATATCACGCGAACATAGTGTTAATCATCAACAAAGTAGAGAAAAACACATACATAAAACATAAAGGTTCGCATGCAAAACACATCAGAGTTCACTACTACTTGAAACAATAATTCCAAGAAATTAGAAGTATTTATAGGTTCGCATCACACTTAAAGGCTTCACATCACAATTAGACATAGCTCGCATGCCTTATTATCACAAGAGATCACAGTCCAACACACAAAAATAGATTCATAGATTAATATAGGCTCGCACAAAGCATAAGCTCGCAAAACACAAGAACTCGTATACAATGATTTTTAAATCTTAAGTTCACAAAAACACTAATAATTCACTTAACACCTAAATTTCTCATACATCGTAGATTCATTAATTATCAGACTTCACAAATAAGGAAAACATGCATGCAAAAGACTATCACACTTAAACAAGGTTCGCATAAATTCATGGCTTCACACACATGTAAGGGTTCGCAAAGCTAAAGGTACACATGTAAATATGGTAAATATAACTAGGGTTTTGCATGTAATAATACTAACACTATAAGTGTATGCAAGTAATTTACAAATAGATGTGCATGAATATCATCGATTTATTACTTACAAAGCAGAAGTCAAAATCCATAAAAAGTTCATAGAAATAGAGTAAACTTGATAACATAGCATATTGTACTTTTATACTAAGAAAATAATTCGAAAACCAATTAACTGTAACACCTCTAATCCGTATCCATCGTCGGAATAGGGTTACAGAGCATTACCGTAAAACCATAACTTAAAAACATACATTTCCAATCATTTCATTAAACATATCAAAGTCCATTCATACACATGCGTATCGTCCCTTAATCGAGCCTTTGAGGCCCAAGAAACACTTTAGAAAAAATTCGAGACTAAATTAGAAACATTTAGAACTTCATAAAAAAAGATAGAATATTTCATACTACAGGGATCACACGGCCGTGTGCCTCACACGGTTGAGACACATGCCTGTGTCTCAGGCCATGTAACTGCCTGACTTGCTACCCTTTGAAACTTACGGGGACACATGACCGTGTTGCATGGCCATGTGTCACATATGGCAGAGGCACACGCTTGTATCTTAGGCCGTGTAGAAAAGAAATAGGCCAAATTCAAGCCATTTCTTTCACCCAAGTCAAGTACACACCTACAAGCCATTTGCACACACAATCAAACATGAAAACATACCTAAAACATGCATAATAAAACCAATTCGAATGACCAAATTTCATTCAACTAATATGCCGTATAAGACACTTCAAAAGCAAGCATTCAACTTATAACACCCCCACCCGTATCCAACTCCGGGACAGGGTTCGAGGCATTATTGGACTTAAACATTCACAAACATACAAAACCAGGTCACCAAATTTTTCCCAAAATTAAAAATTTTCAAACATATACATATCGTCCCTTATACAAGCCTGTGAAGCCTATAACATACATCGGGGTGGTTCGGGACTAAACCGAGAACTTTGAAAATCTTTGGGTAACTTAATCAATTTTCATGCTTTAGAGAGTCACACGCCAATGTGGGTTAGGCCGTGTGGTCGTACACGTCCATGTGGCTTGGGACACGCCCGTGTCCTCAGCCTGTGTAACTCTCTGTTTGTGATGTCAGTAACAGTTTAAGGGCAGACAGCCGAGGCACATGCCCAAGGCCCGAGGCTGTGTCCTCCACACGGCTGAGACACATGGCCGGTCTCTACCTGTGTGGTCAAGACTTAGGCTAACTTCCAAGCCTTTCTGTCATTTTTACAAGCACACACATAATGATTTCAATGGCATTCATCATTAGCTCGTTATTATGCATTAGTTCCACCTACTCATGGTAAACTAGTCTAGCTACATCACAAGACATTAACACATTTCATGGATAAATAGGCTTACAAGTCAAAATCATTATAAGCCACATCTCATGGCTAAAATTAACAAATCAATATAAGCCAATACATTTGGCTAATCAGAACAACATCCATCATAGAAAAACTAAGTCCCTATACATGCCACTCACATGAAAACATTTAACATACACATGTCAATACTCCACGGATAATTGCACGATAGTGTGATACTGCCTCCGACGATCTCCAACCCCGAGCTAACCTGATAAAACTAAAAGAAATGGAAAGGAGGGAGTAAGCTGTACGCTTAGAAAGATTGTAAGACCCCTAACATGTAACCATCATCGGATTAGGGTTACGAGGCATTACCAGACAGACAGAACATTTCAGACCAATTCAGAATCACATAACATTAATACAAATGCAATCATCAACTATTCATTCCTTAAGATGGTCTACAAAACCTAAAACATACTTTTAGGAACAGTCAAAACTAAATCAAACAAATTTGTAAATTTGAAAACTCAAAAAATTTCTCAATTCTGTTGAGGTCACACGCACGTGTGACCAGGCCGTGTGCCTCTCATGGGCACTAGACACGCCCATGTAAACCAACCGTGCCACAACATAGCATACATACTGACTTTCACCCACAGCTGACAGACACGCCCGTGTGTTATGGCCGTGTGATACTTAGCTAGCTACTGACTTAAGCCCACGACATATGAGACGCCCGTGCTCTTTGACCGTGTGGCACCATACCGGCTTGGTTTAAGCCAATTTGCCACCCCTTTATGGGTCATTCCTACAAGCCAAATTAAACAACATTTGTAGCTAAATTTTCAACCAATTCCATGCTCATAACATGCTTCATTATAACTACATCATATTAGATCATAAAACATTACAAGCATACATCATTTGGTCATCATCAACACAAAACCAAAACTATGTACAACATATCATTTGCTAGCCAACTCTCATCGCATAATATATATATACATATCAAAACTTATATACCTAGACTTTCTAGTCTATACATGCCATACTTAAAATATTTACACTTTCAAAAGTACCAAAATGAGTTTGATAGTATGGTGATGATCCTCGACTATCCCTGAGCCTTCAGTAGCTACGATAACTGTAAAACAGACAGAAATCACACAGAATAAGCTACAAAGAGCTTAATAAGCCAATTACAAGTGGTCTAACTATTAAAGCACATAAAATAAAAATCTATAGCAAGAATTCATAATCATTTCTCATGGAAACTCATGAGCCTAACCATGCTCATTTGTTTGTATACATATCATATTTCATTTCCATGAATTCATACATACTTCACATTCATTATTTTGCAGAAATAGAATCCTTCGTATTCAAAAATTTAGTACGATATAAACGTACATGTATAAATTATACATTTCATATATTCATTCCCATATCTCGTACTCTATCATCAGGCAATTCAGAAATGATACAGATATTCATAGACAAGTACAATGTCGACGTCTCAGACGTGCTCTTACATGTAATTCAGTATCGATGCCTCTGTCCCAGACAGGGTCTTACACAAAATCAGATATGATGCTGATGTCCTAGACATGGTCTTACACTTAAATCTCAATTCGAGGCCTGTGCCCCAGACATGGTCTTACACGACATCTCAGATTGATGTCAATGTTTCTTTAAAGACATACAGGGCTTTTCAATACTAACATCTTATTGGAATTTTCTCATAATTCATTCATCAGGCTTCAAGGCCGATCAACACAAATTATCGTTTATCTGTACAGGATTTAATTAATTTAACTCGTAATTGTACTTTGACTTACCTCGTACGGATTTCGGATGGAAACGAGTTGTCTAATCAACTATTTTGGATTTCCCTCGATTTAAGTCCGATTTTCTTTGTTCTTGATCTAATACAATTCAAATTCAACCATTCAATCATTCATTTCATTCAAAATAATCCATGAACACATATTTAGGGCACTTTGCATTTTAGCCCTTACATTTTCACACTTTGACGATTCAATCTATTTTTCACAAAATCACAAATAGGCAAAATTCACAAAGACTATAGCTTGGCCGAATATACATAGCTTCCATATAAGCCCAATTAACATATTTAATTCACAATTTAGTCCTTCAAAACCTCATTTTCACAATTTAGCCGAAAAAGTAATATTCCATTAAAATTTCAAGAACAAAACATGATAATTTCACATTTATCTTTCATAATCCATGTAAAAACATTACAAAGCTCATAATATCATCAATGGCACATTTCATAATCTTCAACAGAAGAAATTCAGACATGGGTTTTGAAGAACACGAAGCAACGATCACAGAAACGTAGAAATTATCAAAAACAGAACAGAAATCACTTACCAAATCAAGCTAACCATGGCCGAATTTTCAACAAGATTATATATTTTCCTTTGTTTTGATTTTTGGAAAAAACAAGGGTGATAATGGCTTTAGTATCATGTTTTCATTTTATTTAATTAACATAATTTCACCTTTTACCATTTCGCCCATGGCATATATCATTGAATTTTTACCAACTAATGTCCATCATTGTCCACCATTAATATAAATGGTAAATTTGACATGCAAGGACCCATATTTAAAAGCCAAAGCCAATTAACCCCATTAACAATTAGCATGCAACTTTTGCACTTTATGCGATTAAGTCCTTTTTCATAATTAAGCACAAAATGAGACAAATTAAATCACAAAAATTTCACAGATGCAAATTCACATATCTCTGACACAGAAAATAATATTAAAATATTTTTTAGACTCAAATTTGTGGTCCCGAAACCACTATTCCAACTAGAGTCTAAACCGGACTGTTACAATTCTCCCCCTTAGGGATTTTCGTCCCCGAAAATCTTACCGTTAAACAGATTCGAATATTGTTGTCTCATATCATCTTCAGACTTCCACGTGGCTTCTTCAACACCGTGTCGATGCCACATCACTTTAACTAATGGAATTTTCTTGTTTCACAACTCTTTAACCTCACGAGCAAAAATACAGATTGGCTTTTCTTCGTAAGTCATATCAGGCTGAATTTCAATCTCAGACTGTGAAATTACATGCGAAGGATCAGATCTGTATCGTCAAAGCATCGATACGTGAAAACATTATGAATCTTTTCTAGCTCAGATGGTAACCTCAATCTATAAGCAATCGGCCCAACTCGCTCGATGATTTCATACGGTCCGACGAACCTCGAACTCAACTTGCCGTTTTTGCCAAATCAGAACAGTTTCTTCCATGGAGATACTTTCAAAAACACTTTATCACCGATCTCAAATTTGATATCCTTTCGTTTTAAATCTGCATAAGATTTTTGACGATCAGAGGTAGCTTTCAGACTATCTCGGATTACTTTCACCTTTTGTTCTATTTCTTTTATCAGATCAATACCGTAATTCTTATTTTCACTGAGCTCAGACCAGTATAACGGAGTTCTACACTTTGTACTGTACAAGGCTTCGTACGGTGCCATTTTAGTGCTTGATTGAAAGCTATTATTATAAGGGAATTCAATCAAAGGTAAATATTGTTTCCACGTACCTTTAAACTCAAGAATGCAACATCTCAACATATTCTCGAGTATCTGAATAATCCGTTCAGATTAACCATCTGTTTGCGGATGAAAAACAGTGATAAAATGCAATTTAGTACCTAGAGCATCTTGAAATTTCTTCCAAGATCACGATGTAAATCTCGGGTCTCTATCTGACACAATGGACATAGGCACCCCGTGCAATCTCAAAATATCAGAAATATAAAGCTCAACTAACTTATCAAGTGAGAAATTAGATTGAATCGGAATAAAATGAGCCGATTTCGTCAATCGATCAACTACAACCCAAATTGCGTCTTTCTTTCTCAGAGACAAGGGCAAACCCGAAACAAAATCCATGGTCACTCGATCCCATTTCCACTTTGGAATCATAATCAGTTGTAGAAACCCAAATGGCATCTGATGTTTAGCTTTAACTTGCTGACAGGTTAAACATCTCGAAACAAAGTCAGAAATATCTCTTTTCATTCCGACCTACCAATAGTGCTGTTTCAGATCGTTATACATTTTCGTACCACCTAGATTTACAGATAAACAACTACTGTATGCTTCACTCAAAATCATTTGAATTATCTCTGGATTTCTCAGAACACAAATTCGATCTCGAAATCTTAAGCAATCATCAACATCAACTTGGAATTCAAAATCAGAATCAGAATTACCCTAAATTTGTTTTGATATTAATTCATTATCAACCTTCTGAGCTTCGACAATCTGTTGTAAGAACAAAAGTCTCACTTTTAATTCAGCTAAAACTGAACCATCATCAGATAGAACTAAATGAGCATTCTTTACACACAATGCAAATAACGATTTCTGACTCAAAGCATCAGCAACAACATTTGCTTTTCCAGGGTGATAATCAATCACAAGTTCGTAATCTTTTAGCAGTTCTAACCATCTTCTTTGTCACAGATTCAAATCTTTTTGCGTCATTAAATACTTCATACTTTTATGATCAGAAAATACGTGACATTTCTCACCGAACAGATAGTGATGCCAGATCTTCAAGGCAAACGCAATAGCAGTTAACTCAAAGTCGTGTGTCGGATAGTTCTTCTCATGTGGCTTCAACTGTCTAGAAGCATAAGCAACAACTTTTCCTTCTTGCATTGGAACACAACGGAGTCCATTCAATGAAGCATCACTGTAAACAATGAATTCTTTACCTGATTCAGGTTGTACCAAAACCAGAGCTTCAGTCAATAAAACTTTCAACTAATCAAAACTGTTCTGACACTTTTCAAACCACTCAAATTTCACGTCTTTCTAGAGCAATTTTGTCAACGGAGTTGTTATCACAGAGAAATATTTTACAAATCTTTTGTAGCAACCAGCAAGTCCTAGAAAACTACAGACTTCAGATACATTCCTTGAAGGTTTCCAATCCAGAATAGCTGAAAATTTGTTTGAATCAACTCGGATACCAAAGGCTAATACAATATGACCCCGGAAACCAACTTCTTGCTACCAGAATTCATATTTACTAAACTTTGCATACAACTGTTTATCTCACAAAGTCTGTAGCACTATTCTCAAATGCTCGACATGTTCAGATTCATCACGTGAGTAAATCAATGTCATCAAAAAATACTACAACAAATTGATCTAAATACGATCTGAATATTCTATTCATTAAATCCATAAAGACAGCAGGTGCATTCGTTAATCCAAAAGGCATGAGCAAAAATTCATAATGCCCATACCTCGTTCTGAAAGTATTTTCTGGAATGTCAGAATCCTTTACTCGCAACTGGTAGTAACCTGATATCAGATCTATCTTCGAAAATACAGTAGCACGTTTCAACTGATCGAATAAATCATCGATTCTAGGCAGAGGATATTTGTTCTTTATAGTCACTTTGTTAAGCTGATGCTAATCAATACACATTCTCATTGTACCATCTTTCTTTTTCACAAACAGGACAGGACCACCCCATGGTGAAAAGCTTGGTCTAGCAAATCCTCGATCTGTCAATTCTTGCAATTGAGATTTTAATTCTTTTAACTCGATCGGATCCATTCTATACGACGCTATTGAAATCGGAGTACTACCAGGTACTAATTCAATGCCAAACTCGACTTCTCGAATTGAAGGCAAACCCGGTAGTTCTTCAGGAAACACATCAGAAAATTTACAGACAACAGGCACTGATTCAACTTTCTTATCATCCACTTTCGAGTCTAACACATAAGCTAAGTAGGCTTCACAGCTTTTCTTCACATATTTCTGTGCTCTCATTGCAGATATCACAGCTGGTAGTCCATTCAGATCACTAGACTCAATTCGAATTATCTCATCATTCTTACATCTTAAATAAATGACTTTTCATTTTGCAATTCACAATAGCATCGTGCAAAGTTAACCAGTCCATTCCCAGAATTATATCAAATTCGTCGAAAGGTAAAAGCATCAGATCAGCAGGAAAACAGATATCTCGAATCATTAACGGGCAATTCTTGTAGACTTTTGCCAAAGGGGTTCGATACTCTAATTACGAATTCAGTAGACTCTACAGGCAAAATCTTACTATGCATTAAATTCATACATATATAAGAATACGTTGATCCAGGGTCTATCAATGCAATCACAGTAGTATCATAAAGAGTAAAAGTACTAGTAATCACGTCTAGAGACGAGGCTTCCTCACGAGCTCGGATAGCATAGGCTCTGGCAGGTGCTCTAGCCTCAGATCTAACAGCAGTATCCCTAGTAGCTCTTTGACCACCACTTGCATTTCTCATGTTTCTGGAAGGTCTACCTCTAGCTGAGGTGCAGTTTCGGATTCTATACATTCTCTTGTTCAACAGGTTTAGAACAATCTCTTACAAAATGGTCCAGAGATCCACATCGGAAACAGGCTCGGTCATTCAATCTACAATTTTCCAGATGTCTTTTACCACAGTGTTTACATTCAAGTTTCTCAGATTGGACATTCCCGACACTTGCAACAGATATAGCAGGTGCTCTGAAATTTAAATGCGATCTAACTCGATCTCGGTTTGAAAGTCTCACATCAGCCTTTGAACGGCTATAATCATTTCATAATTTCTTTGACACAGATTGAAATGATCTACTGGAAGATCTCTTTCTAACATCTCTAGCTTCAGAATCAGCTTTTCTTTTCTCTTTACTTAATTCTTCAGTTTTACAGGCTCACTTAACGAGCACAACTATTTCTTTAATCTCTAAAATCCCAACTAACAGACGGATATCTTCGTTTAGTCCGTCTTCAAACCTTTTGCACATTATTGCTTCATTCAATACACATTCCCGAGCATACTGACTCAATCTCACAAATTCACGTTCGTATTCAGTAACAAACATACGGCCTTGTTTAAGCTCGAGAAACTCTTTGTATTTCTGATCGATGAATCTTTGACTGACATATTTCTTTCCCACGTAACTCGTTCACTCGGAACCACAGATGTTAAAGTTTTCCACCAATGATACGCTGTATCTCTCAGAAGTGAAACGACACATTTTATACATTCCTCAGGATTCAGAGACATTTCATCAAAAACTCGTATTGTATTCTCTAACTAGAATTCGGCTCTTTCAGCATCTCCATTCATTGTAGCTCGAAACTCTTCAACCCCATACTTCCTAATCTTATCAACCGGTGGTCTACTTGACTGAACTGGATTCACTGAGGGCATAACCGAAATTTGAGAAGGATTAACCGGGGGTGGAGGTTGTTGTACAGTCGGATTGGTTCTACTATACTGAGTGAACCAATCATTCATCATCTGATAGAAGGCTTGCTTAGCCTCACCATCATGGCTACTCGTAGCAGGTCGAGAATCAGCTTGCACCGTCCCTTGCGCAGGAGCTGGCGCATTGCTTCTACATCGTCAGCAACAGCTCTATCGGGATCCATTTGCTATATAAAAGCATATTTCAATATCAAGATTCATCACACTATCATAGTTTCAGATATATGGCATGTATAACTAGACTCACGCTATGGTAATCCTAGAACTGACTAAACCATAGCTCTGATACCAATTAAATTATAACACCCCTAACATGTAATTATAATCAAATTAGGGTTAAGAGGCATTACCAGACAGGCAGAATATTTCATACCAATTCAGAATCACATAACATTAATACAAATGTAATCATCAACTATTCATTCCTTAAGATGGTCTACAAAACCTAAAACATACTTTTAAGAACAGTTAGAACTAAACCGAACAAATTCATAAATTTCAGAACTCAAAAAATTTCTCAATTCTGTTGAGGTCACACGCCCGTGTGATAGGCCGTGTGCCTCCCACGGGCACTAGACACGCCCATGTAAACCAACTGTGCCACAACCTAGCATACATACTGACTTTCACCCACGGCTGACAGACACGCCCGTGTGCTATGGCCATGTGATACTTAGCTAGCTACTGACTTAAGCCCACGGCCATATGACACACTTGTGCTCCTTGTCCGTGTGGCACCATGCAGGCTTGGTTTAAGAGAATTTGCCACCGTTTTATGGGTCATTCCTACAAGCCAAATTAAACAACATTTGTAGCTAAATTTTCAGCCAATTCCATGCTATAACATGCTTCATTATAACTACATCATATTAGATCATAAAACATTACAAGCATACATCATTTGGTCATCATCAACCAAAAACCAAAACTATGTACAACATATCATTTGCTAGCCAACTCTCATGGCATAATATATATACATATCAAAACTTATATACCTAGACTTTCTAGTCTATACATGCCATACTTAAAATATTTACACTTTCAAAAGTACCAAAATGAGTTTGATAGTATGGTGACGATCCTCAACTATCCCTGAGCCTTCAGTATCTACGATAACTGTAAAATAGATAGAAATCACATAGAATAAGCTACAAAGAGCTTAGTAAGCCAATTACAAGTGGTCTAACTATTAAAGCACATAAAATAAAAATCTATAGCAAGAATTCATAATCATTTCTCATGGAAACTCATGAGCCTAACCATGCTCATTTGTTTGTATACATATCATATTTCATTTCCATGAATTCATACATACTTCACATTCATTATTTTGCAGAAACAGAATCCTTCGTATTAAAAAATTTAGTACGATATAAACGTACCTGTATAAATTATACATTTCATATATTCATTCCCATATCTCGTACTCTATCATCAGGCAATTTAGAAATGATACAGATATTCATAGACAAGTACAATGTCGACGTCTCAGACGTGCTCTTACATGTAATTCAGTATCGATGCCTTTGTCCCAAACAGGGTCTTACACGAAATCAAATACAATGCTGATGTCTTAGACATGGTCTTACACGTAAATCTCAAATCGAGGCCTGTGTCCCAGACACGGTCTTACACAATATCTCAGATTAATGTCAACGTTTCTTTAAAGACATACAGGGCTTTTCAATACTAACATCTTATCAAAATTTTCTCATAATTCATTGATCAGGCTCTCAAGGCCGATCAATACAGATTATTGTTTATCTGTACAGGATTTAATCAATTTAACTCGTA